>NC_141038.1:48627500-48765000 GCF_052040795.2 Danio rerio | reverse complement strand
ATGGAGATATATGGGATTGATTTCTTTTCTTTTTTTTTTTGCTTAAAGGAACACTCCACTTAAAAAAAAGGCTCATTTTACAAGTCTCCTAGAGTTAAACAGCTGGCTTGAACCATTTTTGAATCCATTCAGCCGATTTATTATTCTGGTGGGGTCACTTTTAGCTTAATGAATGGAATCAGATTTGACTGTTAGCATTTTATTCAGCGCTATATAAATGTGTCATGTACGCTGACGACGTAGTCATCATCAAAGAGGAAATGATGCCCAGAAACCAGAGGCAGTTCGGTAGAGTTGTCGAAGTAATTCAGGGCAATGATGGCTTAGTTTGACGAGTTAAAGTTCAGACAGGAGATCGAAGACCAAATGAAAAGCAAGAGCTGCGCTCGAACCCTACAATCCTTAAAAGACCAGTACAGAAATTAGTGGTCCTGCTTGAGAGTGAGTGAGTGAGTGGTATACAAAAGTGACCTTCTTGCATCAGACCATTTTTATAAATAATCTAAAGCAGGGATGCTCAACCCTGTTCCTGGAGATCTACCTTCCTGCAGATTTCAGCTGCAACCCATATCAAACAAACCTGCCTGTAATTATCAAGTGCTGTTCAGGTCCTGTTTAATTGATTCGGGTGTGTTTGATCAGGGTTGGAGCTGAACTTTGCAGGAAGGTAGATCTCCAGGAACAGGGTTAAGCACCCCAGATCTAAAGTGTCCGTGCACATTATGTTAATAGGTGGTCATTCAAATTGAAAATCATTTATTGTATGATATGTTTGTTTTGAGGGTTGTTTATGCACAATAACAAGATTTGGTGGGAGTGTAATGACCACCACCCTCCCTGTCTTTAAGTCACCTCTAGAGGGCAACAGCCTTTAATTTGCCAAGTAATTTTGGGTTTAGCAGCTTCCCATCCAGATCCTCATAGTCAGCGTTGGCCGGCGTGTAACAGGTTGTCTTTGTTACCTCATGCTAAAACATAATTATGAACTGCAGACTCCAGCAGTTAAAGGAATGAGAACGGTTTAGCTTCCCACTTTTATGGCAAAGCGAACGAGTTTTATGGTGAAATTGTCAACATGGTGACAGCAAGTGAAGCACTGCGGTGTTTCATACAGTTTCAAATAAATCATCTTGCAAGCATCAGTGAAAGCTCTCTGCCTCCTTCTTTGATGCCATGGGGCCACTACAGATGTATTATTATTATATTTAAAACATGAAAAATAAAGTAAAATGAGTGTCTTTAATGAAAAAAGTGGAGTATTCCTTTACATGTCAACTCTAAAAATGCTGGACTTATAAGCTTAAATTTTGGTAAAACATAGACAAACCCAATCACTGTATCAGAATTTTTAACCTAATGATTCGTCAATATTTAACCTAAAATTCAACTGAATAATAAAAAAAAATCAGCAATTTTTGTTCCTAAATCACTTTCTCCCATCCTAGTGTACAACTCCAATTCTGAAAAAAGAAATGTTTTGTAAAATGCAATTTTGTAATGGCTAGAATGCTCCTTTTATAGCCAGGTGTGGAGAAGTTTAACTGTTTATTGTGGACTTTGTCCGGAAAAAAAAAAAAAAAAAAAAAATTAATTAGATTATTGTATCACCTTTTTACTTTTACTTTGTCTCGTCCAAATTTTTTTGCATCATGTTTCAGCCATCAAAATCGAAATTTAATCTAGTAATTAAAAACATCAGAAAATTTAATAGACTAAAATAAAAGTAAAATAAAATAAAAGTTTTTCTTTTAATCACAGATTTAAGCTTTTTATCTTTTCCAAAATTGGAGCTGTAATATATACAGACAACTAATGTCTAGTTCAGACTGCAAGATTTTCAAAGTAGTCATGCCACAAGTGTTTTTACACTGCTTGACTATCTGGGCTAGCATTCCGTCGCTGCTTTGTTTACACTGCAAGATGGATCGGTGACAGGGGGTTTCGCACTGCATGACTTTACAATAAGAGAATCTGTCTGCAAACTACATGATCACAATGTTATTTTTAATCTGAACACATTTCACAAGGCATGATTTGAATCGAAGACAGATCCAGATATTTAGCATTATTGAGTTGGCAACTTATCTGCAATTCTCTCAGATTTTGTCTTTGATAGTTTACACTGTGTGATTGTTACTCACGTGAACAAGCACCACTTTGCCTGGGATTTCAGGCAGTTGTCTGTCAGAATCCGGGCTAAAATCATGCAGTCTGAACTTGGCATAAGTTTTCAAAGTTTGGGTCTTGACTACAGTGTCTGATCAATTAAAGGCGAACATGTTGAAATCCCATTCAGCGACAACGTGTGCAAATTGACAACTCAACTCTACAGCAGCAAACGACATTGTAAACTCCGACTTACTACTCATCAAAGCAGTAAAATAAAATGATCACAATTAGCAAGCCAGTATGCTAATCAGTAATGTAGTTAAAGGGATAGTTTGCCCAAAACAAATTCATTTTGTCATCATTTACTCACTCTTGGTCTTGTTTCAGACATTTATGCATTTCTTTTGTCTTTTGAGAGCAAAAGAAAATATTTCGAAAAATGCTGAAAACCTGTAACCATTAACTTTTATAGTATTTGTTTTTCCTACTATGCAAGCCAATGGTTACAGGGTCCCAACATTCCTCAAAATATCTTCTTTTGTGTTCAGTAACAGAATAAAGAAACTCATAAAGGTTTGAAACCACTTAAGGGTGCATAAATAGAAATAAATGGTCATTATTAGGTGAACTAGAGCAGTGTTTCCCAACCCTGTCCCAGGAGGCACACCAACAGTACATATATTGGATGTTTCTCTTATCTGACCCATTCAATTCAGGTTTTGGAGACTCTTCTATTGTTCTGATGGGTTAATTGAGGTGTGTTTGATTAAGGAGAGGTTGAATATGTGTACTTTTGGTGTGCCTTCAGGAACAGAGTTGGGAAACACTAAACTAGAGTATTCCTTTATAGAAATCACTAAGGAAGACATTAAAAAGCCCATTGTACGTCATAATGTGCAGGTGTGTGTGTGTGTGTGTGTGTGTGTGTGTGTTTCTCGCTGTGTCTTTGTGGAGATAATGAGTCCCCCAGTCGTCTTCTCCTTTTGTTTAGGGGGTTTTTATGGCCTTCTCCCCTGAAACAGAAGGAGAAGAGGAGCTGAGTTAACACCTCCACCCTACAAATAAGCAGTGAGAGAATGGCAATGCCTCTGATATATTCAAATCAAAGTTTTTTTGGGGGGAACAATCTGTCATGTAAATCTATGAAGGGAATGAAGAGCTGTTAAAAAACTTACCATTTTGTACTATATCGGAGCCGTCCTGTAATTAAACACAAAAAGGGAAATATATGAGTAAATGAAGAATTTGATAGTAAACTCTATTGTGACAAGCATTATACTGTAGGTTATTTTAAAGCAAACTCACCTCTTTTGGTTTCAGGACTGGTTGTGGCATCATGCGTCCGAGCCCCTGTACAATCCAGCCAACCATACTTCAAGTTAAAAAATAATAATGCATGTCATTATTTAAAATATATCCAAACAACTAAATGGTCACATTTTATTGTTTATTAGATTTAAAAAAACAAAACAAAGCAAAAACAAGCACAACAAAAAACACCAAACAAAACATTACCAAAACAAAAGACCAAAAAAAGAAAGAAAAAAAAACACTAAATAAAATGAAAGGCAAATCAAACAAAGCTTAACTAACAAGGATAAAAAAAAACTAATGAAAAAAGAACATTAGAGACAAAAACAGGTAAATCAAACATTTGAAGCAAAAGCAAACATTGAAAAAACATTAAAAAAGAAAAGAAAAAAGGAAAGAAAAGCACACCTGAAACAACAAAGTTACACAAAAACAAACAAAAAACAAAACAAATGAAAATAAATCAATCAAACAAACAAACAAACAAACAAACAATCAAACAAACAAACAAACCCCAAAATAAAAAAAATCTAACAAAACCAGAACTGAAAACGAAACAAAAGAAAACAAACAAAACTAAGCAGAAGAAAAATGACCAAAACATTCCAACAAATAATAAATACAAAGTCATAAACTAATTCAAAATATAAATAAAACAAAACAAATAAAGTTGTAAACAACAAAAACAATGTTAAACAAAAAAGTAACACAAAACAATAATAAACAAAACAAAATAAATCAATAATTCAATAATATAAAACAAAACAAATAAAAACTAAAAAGACAAAAGCGACCAAAATATCCAACAAATAATGAATTCAAACTCTGTAAAAAATGTATGAATTAAACAAAAATTAAACAAATGAAACATAAATAAATCTAAACAATTAAAGCTGTAGACAACAAAACAAACACAACCTTAAAAAAAATGACCAAACAGTAACAAAAATTATTAAACAAACAAACCACCCCCCAAAAAATCGAACAAAACCAGAAATAAAACATATAAAAGCAATACAAAACAAAGCAAACAAAAGCTAAATGAAAGCTTACTTGTTGCCTTTGGAGTCTTCAGCTGCTTTGGGCTGCTCAGGAGCTGCAGGTGTAGGTGCGGGTGCAGGTGCAGGTGGAGCTGCAGGTGGAGGAGGAGGTGCAGGTGCTGGGGCTGGTGCAGGTGGAGGAGCAGGGGTTGGGGCAGGTGCAGGTGCTAATGACAAAACACACACACACATAAGCACGCACGCACACAAACACATACAGTTAAAGTAAGAATTATTAACCCTCCTCAGCTATTAGCCCCCTGTACAATACATTTATTTCTCCAATATCTGTTAAACGGAGAGAAGATTTTTTCAACACATTTCTAAACATAATAGTTTTAATAACTGATCTCTAATAACTGAAAGGAATAATTCCTTTTTTTAATGCCTGGAACAGACTTTCTAAAACTCCATGATATCCCCAAAATTCCATGGGAAGCCCAGATTGTTGAAGGCTTACCTGGCTCTTGTTTGCAGGGAGTTGCAGGAGCAGAAGCAGCTCTTTGGGCAGGTGTTTCTGCAGCAGACGGAGGACGAAGATGCATAGGAGACTGAGGGATGACCTTCTCGAAACCATGCTTGATCCATTCTATTACCCTGAAAGAGAAAGAGCAGATCTGAAGCCGAGTTCAGCCATGATTGACTGATTAGTGTCTGAGAGCTGATGATCAGATACCTGGGAGAGAAGGGCACGTTAGCGGCGTCCGTCTCCTCATCAGACACAACCTCCACCACTGGAATATCAGCAACCAGATCATCTGCTGACAGCCACAATCAGGACACCAGTGTCATTTCACTTCACTGTATTCACATTCTTTCAAAATAATCATTGCCAAGAGTTTACAAAAATCAAACAGTGACTATGTTTTCTTTTGGGGGTGGGGTGGGGGGGTAATCATCTAATAGGGCAGATTACAGAGCAAATGAGGTGCCAGCCGTGTTGATCATAAGCATGTGATCTTCTCGAAATTGGTTTATAAATAAACCACACTAGTTTTTGAATATAACTCATTTTTGTGAAGTTTTATGACTCTCAAAAACACTTTGTGCTTGTTTTTATAATCTATAAAATGCTGGGTTCTATTTGGGGCAAATATGGACAAACCTAAAGTTCAGATTAAATTAAAAAAAAATTTTTTTAACCCAGTGCGTGAATTTGTTCATACTGTCCTGTATCTGTCATAATTATTCATCACTATCATAAAGCTGTAAATTGGGTCTCTTCTCCGTATCTCATACACTTTAAATATGGTATAAAAAAGGTGTAAATTAATTGATACGATAGTAAAACATTTGTGAAAGTTTTCATATTTACTCAATGAATGAAAAGTTTCTCATCATGTATAATATTTAAGTTGTAAAAATTAAGTTTATGACCATTATGATAATGAGTGTTTTATTAAAATAGGCTGGACTTACCACGGACATTTTTGATCTCTTGAACCTGTAAAGAAATGGAAAAAACAAAGAAGTCTTTATACAACTTATCTTGGTGTTAAAATATTGAGACAGTTGCTCTAGATTGTCTTATGCTTTTGTCTTTGTCTATATTGTTAATAAGTATAAATTATAATAAGCGTAATTTCTATAATAAGTGTATTTTGTAATTTATAAGGTTTTAAATTTTTTTTTAAGGTACATATCAGTGTTTCTTCAACTTTTGACAAGTTAATTCAGAAACTGTTGAAAATAAACTCATTTAAATGGGTCATACTATGCTTTTTTTGGGCACAGGGCTCCACCCTCTTCTGGAAAAGGGGGTGGAGGCAACAGCTCATTTGCATTTAAAAATATACACAAAAAAAATCTAAGAGCATTTGCAGAAGTGAAACTGAAATTGAAACTTCAAAGATTCTTTGTAAACACCTAAGATTTCTATGACATATTTTAAATAAAACATTATAGAACCCTTTTAAAGCAGACCCACAATTTTAAAAAGGCGTTATCCTACTTTATGTACATACAGTTCACCTCCTGTGATTTTTTTCCTTTTCAAATATTTTCCAAATAAAGCAAGGAATTTTTCGCAGTATTTCCTATAACATTTTTTCTTCTGGAGAAAAAATATTTTAAGGTCAACATTATTATCTCCTTTAAGCAATATTTTTGTTTCAATTATCTACAGAACAAACCATCATGACACAATGACTTGCCTAATTACCCTAACTTGCCTAATTAACCTAGTTAAGCCTTTAATTGGCACTTTAAGCTGAATATAAAATATTTAGTAAAATATTACATACTGTCATCATGACATTATTAGAAATTAGTTTTCACTATTATGTTTAGAAATGTGTTGGAAAAAAAACTTATTTCTGTTTAACAGACCTTGGGGAAAAATATATGCAGGGGGCTAATAATTCATGAAAGCTAATAATTCTGACCTCAACTGTACATAACATGCATGTAAAATTGGCAAATATATACATAACAGGGGTGTCCAAAGTCAGTCCTAGAGGGTCAGTGTCCTGCATACTTTAGCTCCAACTTTCTTCAACACACCTTCCTGAAAGTTTCTAGTATACAAAGAGCTTGATTAACTGGTTCAGGTGTGTTTAATTGAGGTTGGAACTAAAATATGCAGGACACCGGCCCTCCAAGACCAAGTTTGGACACCCCTGCCATATAACAAGTGTAAAATTATGGTTGAAGAAACACCCATATGTGGCGCAGTATGTAAAAGCAAGCCGACTGTTTTAATCTGCAAGCCATGCAAGCATTTGAGAAGCTTGACAGAGCATTTTGACAGCTTTAGGATATCTGAAGCTCAATTTAGGAGCCTTTTTCATCAAGGGATTTGTTTTGAAGGCTCAGCTTACTTTAGAACTGCCTAAAGCAGACAAGCTTGTGTTTGCAAGTTTAATTTGTTGTAAAGCTAAATACAGCATTGATAACATATAGTTGTGCTACATTCTGAAGAATGTAAACAATAACAATGGTCCCGACGTATTTCCTGTTTTACATTTTTAAGTTCCATAGCTTCTGAGAATCCAAAAAGAGCCACATATTAATAAGTAATGGCATGATAGCTGTTTTAACATTAAGTTATGATTGAATTGCCTCTATGAAATAGTTGGATGACAAGCTGGAAATGTTCACGGGCCAATGATATCACCTCATTGAAATGACCTATGAGGATTTTAACAGAACTAAATAAAACATACATTAGTATTTAGCTGTTCTAAATGCTTCTGATTACTGTGTGAAGACAGAAACGCAGGCGGAGATCATAAAGAAGCTTGTTTGGTTTCCTAGTAGCTCGCATTTCCAGTTTACATGCCAGATTGCTGTGTCTGTACATCTTAAAGGGGACATATGACTGTGCAGCTGTATATAGATATACTGTATACCTACAGCTGAAGTCAGAATTATTAGCCATCCTGAATTATTAGCCTCCCCTGTATATTAATTTGTTTAAGGGAAAGAAGATTATTTTTTTAACACATTTTTAAACATAATAGTTTTAATAACTCATTTCTAATAACTGATTTATTTATCTTTGCTATGATGACAGTACATAATGTTTTACTAGATATTTTAAGATACTAGTATTCAGCTTAAAGTGACATTTAAAGGCTTAACTAGGTTAATTAGGCAAGTTAGGTTAATTAGGCAAGGCACTGTTTAACGGTGTTTGCTTTTGTAGACAATAAAATAAATGCTTAAGGGCGCTAATAATATTAAGATTAAAATTAATATTCATTCATTCATTCATTTTCTTGTCAGCTTAGTCCCTTTATTAATTCGGGGTCGCCACAGCGGAATGAACCGCCAACTTATCCAGCAAGTTTTTTACGCAGCGGATGCCCTTTCAGCCGCAACCCATCTCTGGGAAAAATTAATATTTAAAAAAATTAAAAATATATTTTATCCTAGCTGAAATAAGAAAAAACTATTATAGGTAATACTGTGAAAAATTCTTTACTCTTTTAAACATAATTTGGGAAATATTTGAAATAGAAATTCACAGGAGGGCGAATAATTGTGACTTCAACTGTATATGAAGAATTATCAATATTTGCTGAAACTAAAGCTTAATGTTAAACATCAGATGTTAAATATCAGTATCTTTTTAGCAGCTGATGTGGAAAAGTATGAACATGGCCCCTTTAATGTTGACACAGCGAGCGCGATCCTGCCATAGTTTGCTTCAGAAACACTGTACTTACTGGAGGATCCACTTTAACCACTGGAACAGCTGCAGGCTAAATGGAAATGTAATAAAACTCTCACAGAAGCTCCTAGAAAACCTAAAGACACCTTTGAGATCTAGCATGTGCTCTGGCAGGACACTAACTTCATTAATTCAACAGTGAAAGAGCTCACTGTACGGTCATAAACAAAAAAATGTTAAAAATATACAGTATTGATGTGAGAAATACACTGTAAAACAAAGCTGTACTACATTTTACCACATATTGTAAAACATAATACATGTATGCCGGTATGTATACAACATTGAAAAAATAATGACTAAAAATCAAGACAACAAATGTATTCATAGATATATACACTAGATATCGCATAGGGACCCTGAGCATGCGTCAATAGCGCCGCCACATTGGTACAGTGCTCCCAGGACAAATGTCATTCAACCGCACTAGTCAAGACAGTGTTACTACGTGAAGATGCGGGACTTTAGCGCTGTCTACGGTTGTAGTAACGAGCAAACAAAGAAAACAAAGCACAAAGGCAAAACATTTCATAGGTAATATTGTTTTTTTTTTCTTTTTTTGTATGTTCTGAACTTTTGTGCTAAAGTAGCGTTATTGATGATAATACAGTCACTTACTGCATTCACCATAAGGCAAAGCAGCTCCAACTCGCACTAAACACTCGGCTTATGCTAGTTTTGTTGAATAAAATCAGCAAAAAATGCAAAAGAAATATGACAACGAGATGCTGCGCTGCCAGAAACTTGTATTATTGTCAGCTAGTAAACGAGTCGTTCGGGGGATTCATTCTCAATCGAATCGCTCCCTCCGTCAGTATGAGAAGTGAAAGCAGGAGAGGAGGAGGTGTGTTTCAGGACACGGGTTAGATCAAATTTAACAGGGAGGGTGGATAGTACATTTCTGTACACACAAACACAAGCTTTTTGTCAGGAATGCCAGTGCGATCACTGATCCATCAATGTAGAAAAGTGATGTAAAATTATAATTTTCGTAATTAGAAAAAAAATTACATCCTAACATTCAGAAAAACTCCCGATCATAGATATATGTGTATATGTGCATATCTCTGGCTTTGGATGGCCACAGTCCTCCACTGTACCTTGGTCCCGCATTCATTTAAAAGGAGCACTACTCTGTAGCAAGATGGCGGCGCTATTGACGCATTCCGTCCAATAGGCAACAATAGGCCAGGTGACATCTAATGTATATATCTATGAAATGTATTTAAGTTAGTTTAGCTTATTTTAATAAGCTAATCAGATTTATTTTTAAAGTTAACTTAGTTTTTGTCATCACTTTGACAGATGTAGGACTAGAATAACTAATTTAATTCAATAAAAAAATTAAGCCAGCAATATTTTACTTGCATTATAATAACCTAAAAAAGTGGCATCAACTTGTAAAATTAAACAAATTTAAAATTAATTCAAAGTGATTATTATTAAACACATGAATGATCATCCTTCGTAAATACAAACCCAAACAAATCATTAATATGCTTCACTTATTCCAATACGCTTAGCTAATGAGCTTATTCAGTAAACTGCAGCAAATCCAGTAAACTTGCAGGAAAACATATGAATAAATGTGCATGAAAGCATTTGATAAATAAGCAAATAAGTGATCGACCTGCACTAAGCCCCAGTGTAATATTGTGGGATTAGTGGATATGTGCTGTGTGTGTGTCTACCTCTGTGACCTCTTCAGGCTCTGTGTGACCCTTGTATTTCTCATCCGGCTGAGGAACCACTTTTCCCAGTCCTTGCACAATCCAGCCTATCATTCCAGCCCTGATGGAGGAACAGATACAGTCCATCAGCAGCAGTGAGGATGAGAATGAATGCAAAGGAGCTGATGTGCTCTATTTTGACTCTAGATGGCAGCAGAGTACAGTGTGAAAGCAAAACAGCTTTAGCCAGAGGAAAAAAAGGTAAAGCAGCAGCCTTTAATAAATACATCAACTTTCCTTTCTGGTTTGTTAAAAGTTTTATAAAGAAGTGTCTTATGCAGATTATTTTTGCCTATTTATTATTATTAATGCACATTTATTTATTTATTAATTCATTCATTCATTTTCCTTCGGCTTAGTCCCCTGTCAACTTATCCAGCATGTTTTACGCAGCGTATGCACTTCTGGCCGCAACCCAGTACTGGGAAACATCCATTTACACTCATTCACACTCATACACTATGGCCAATTGAGTCTATTTAATTCCCCTGTACTGCATGTATTTGGATTGTGGGGGAAACCAGAGCATCCGGAGAATACTCACGCCAACATGGGGAAAAAATGCAAACTCCACACAGAAATGCCAACTGACCCAGCCAGGATTCGAATCAGCGACCTTCTTGCTGTAAAGCAGCAGTGCTAACCACTGAGCCACCATGTAGCCACTTATTTATTTAAAATAAACATAGCTACAGCTTTGTAGTTTCAATTTGAAAATAATTAAAAATAAAATGTATTGCTGTAAAGCGAAACTGCATTTTCAGGTTTCAGTGTTTGTTGTGACTCTTCTAGAAAATGATCAAATACTGATTTGCTGCTAATTTAATAACTTTGAGAAAACTGTTAGATAAAAGTAAGGTAAAAAATAAATAAATGAATATAAAATGAATTGATTCAAGAAAAAAATCTGTTTTTTTCTGTAAAAACATTTCTTTGGATTTTTCAAATCTTGAAAAAAGATCAGTTTCACAAAACAAATTATTTAGTAATAACTCTTTTCAACATTTATAATATTAACTACTATTCATAACTGAGATAAAGGTTAAAGAAAGATCACGTAAAACTACCTGTAAAAACTGTATTGTTGAAAAAATAATCAGCTTTTACCATTAAAAAAAAATAAAATAAAATTATATATATATATATATATATATATATATATATATATATATAAATTTCTATTTAACAAATTATTTAAAAGAAGTTATTTTTATTAATTGTTTATACTTTTATATATATAAAATATAAAATAATATATAAAATTTATACTTTTATATATATATATATATATATATATATATATATATATATATATATATATATATATATATATACACACACAACAGTTTCGTCTGTTTCTTGAATCTGATTGGCTGATAGCCATCAGATATTAAAGCAATATCAGCGAGTCTTATCACCGTTGTGTATTACTCCGCCCACACTAAGACTAGAGTAACTAAACAGCTCGCTACAGTTTGAGAAATATTGCAGCTGTTGGATAAAATTATGTACTTTTGAGGCTTTTTAGGCTTGAATGTAGTTGTTTAGATTTTTTATTTGTTATATAAATTTTATAATTAGGGGGTCAAGCGCGAAGCGCTGAAACCCTATTGTTTTTGTTAAGATTTTTATTATTATTATTATTATTATTATTATTATTATTCTGCCGAAGTCACTATTGCCCAGACCAAACCGTAAGGCCGAGAGAGCTGAAACTTGGCCAGATGGTAGTACCCCGGTACACTACGTTCTGGCCAAAGATCAGCCAAATCAGACCATAGGTGGCGCTATGGCGCCAAAAAAACACTTTTTGGACATTTTTGGCCGCTATTCGTTCACCGTTTGTCGTAGACTCAAAAACTTTACATTTTTTGAATCCTTGGGTTAACCTGAACAAAAGTGTATAGGAGAAATTTTTGCTCTACGACGCACCGTTTTCCCGCTACATCGCGATTTATCCGAAACCTACTTTTACGAACTAGTCCTAGGTTTTTCACTCAATCTAAACCAAACCAGCTCTCAAATGTTCTCTGGACACTGAATATCAATAATTATCAAAAAAAAAATTGACATTTTTATTCTCACTCGAAACAGTACACAACAATATTCGATGCTAATTGAAGCTAAATGCTAAATGGAGCTATAACTTTTGATCGGAATGAGATATCATCACCAAACTTGGTACACACATGTATAAGCTTAATTTGAGGTGACAGTGCAAAAACAGCGGACTTTGGCCACATGGTGGCGCTATAAAGCTTAAAAACCATAAAATGACCCTAACCTTACAACCATTAGTCCGATCAGCTTGAAATTTGGCATGCAGTGTCTTTGACCAGTTTGCCATGACATATTATAAGGACAATGACACATCTCAAAAAACATGGCCGCCATTAGCCAATTAAAATTGTGCAGCCATTTAGCAAGGTTAACAAGCAGCGATCGGAACGAAACTCGCTGGGTATGTTCGACTTATGGACCTAGAGGTCTGTAAGAATTTTGAAAGAAATCGGCCTCTAGGGGGCGATTTTACGCAATTTTAAGGTGTAATGGGTTGTGTATCACACAACCTTTTGCGCAACCACACAAAATACATATCATATGATAGGCCTGCTCATACCGAACAGTTTGACACTAAAATCACTGCTGTCAGTCACACCGTTCGTTAAATATGCATCAATATAGGAAAAACCTACTTTTGCGAACTAGTCCCTGGTTTTTCACTCAATTGCAACGAAACGAAAGTTGTTAGAATCTCTGGACTGTGTAGATCAATAATTATCAAAAAAAAGTTGAACTTTTCACTTTGGCTATCTGTAACAGGCTAATTTACAAAAGGGGCGTGTCCACACGAACCTACATGCCTGTAAACCAATAAGGAAAACTCATAACATCACAGAAATTGGTGAGAACATGTGCCATATCAATGAAAAGTAACTTGCAAAGTTTTGTGAAGATCAAACCATAGGTGGCGCTATAATAGCAAAAATAGTCTTAAAAACATGCCAAATGGCTTAAAAATAAAGTAAATGTGCTTCATTTAAACACTATTTCACAAAAACACTTAATCTACATATCAAATGATAGGTCTGCTCATACTGAACAGTTTGACACTAAACCCACTGCTGTCACTCACACCGATCATTAAAAAAACCATCAATATAAACAAAACATACTTTTGCGAACTAGTCCCTGGTTTTTAGTTCAATCGCAACGAAACCAGTGTTGTATGAACCTCTGGACTGAGTAGATCAATAATTATCAAAAAAAGATGAACTTTCCATTTTAGATAGCTGTAACAGTCTCATTTACAAAAAGGGGCGTGTCTACACGAACCTACATGCCTGTAAACCAATAAGAAAAACCCAAAACATCACAGAAATTGATGAGCTCATGTGGCATATCAATGCGAATAAACATGCAAAATTTTGTGGTGATCAGGCAATAGGTGGCGCTATAATAGTAGAAATGGTTCTAAAAACATCATAAAATGGCTTAAAAATGCAGTAAATGTGCTTCATTTACACACCTATCACTGAAATGATTTACAAGTTTTTTTTTTTTTTGCCCATCTTGGATGTTTAAATGTCTCAAAAACACATATTTTCAATATTCTATCATTTTAGCCACTATAACACAGACTTTTAACTGTCACCTACCATTTCTAACCACTAGATGTCACAACAAGACCACTTATTTATTGTTCATAACATTTGCATACCTTTGTTGTTCTACATTTTTTTGAGTTTAAAGTCAGGGAAATTGCATTTAGGATCATTCTGAATCACATTTTGACCTGATATAAACACTGTTATGCATTAAACATCTAATTTGGTCACAGTTAACCTCTTCATAATAATTCTAATAGGTAAAACTGGTTCTATAATTAAACACCTTGTTTTAAAACATATGTAAAGAAAATCACAACTGTGGCAACTAGATGGCAGTAACAGACCACTTATTGTTTATTTTACTGCTCTATAGCAAAGAATGTAATGTAATGTTATGTTATGTAATGCATTCTGAATCCCAAATTGACATGAACTGAACACAGTTAATGCATTTAAGATTAAATTTTGTCAAAGCTTGTCACACCTTTTACTCTGTAGATTTTTAAATTCTTTTAATAAAACACAAAATTATTAGTTTATATAGTTATATAGTTTTGTCATTTTTGTTGGGAAGAGCTAAAATAGCCATAACTCATGAATGGATTAAAATATCTACACCAAACTTGTCACATATGCAAGAGGTTAATCAGAGGTCATAGCATGAAATTCGCAGACATTAGCCACAAGATGGCGCTATACATTGTAAAATCACTGTATCTGAGTAACCATTTATCTGATTAACTTAAAATTTGACATGTCGTGTCTTTGTCTAAGGTGCAATGACTCGATCTACACATTATATCACAGGGCTGCTTATACTGGTCACTTTGACATAAAAGCGGTCACTCGAAATGTTCATTAAAAATTTGTCAATATGTAAAAATCGAAGTTGCTTCTCTGGAATGTTTAATCAAACATTTGTTAGCTCAATCTATAAACTTTAACACTCTAATCGTATATTTAGTTGTCGTATAAACTACTTACAAGCGTCCTAACTGCTATATGACCTTACCCTGCTAAACTGCTTGACCCCCGTTAATTGCTGCTTGCAGCTATATTATTTGTTATATTATTTGTAATATATATATATATATATAGCATGCTTTAGCGTCCCACCAGTGCTGATATACAGCCATATCGCACTGCTACGAGTTTGATATTGGGTTTATACAACAATTCAACAGCACAAACCTGTATGTAAATAAGATAATCAAACACAGAGAATCTAAAACACTTTTTTTTAGGAACTACTTTCTTCCGCCATTCATTCACATCTGCAGCTGACGTCAAAACAGCACAAGCCGTTACTTATTCACCAACGTCACTTTAAAGCTAGTGTTTGAATGACTGTCTATAGACTCAAAGTGTCTATAGTCTAATGTCTAGTGTCTACTGTCTATAGTCTAAAGTGATGACAAAACAGCTGATTTTGCTTATACTTCAAGATAAGCCTGAAGGTGACATGAAATGCCATCCATCTACAGAGATATCTTCTTACAGCGTTACAGTCTACAGTATTTCTCTGTTGCAATCGGGATTTCACAATAATTAACCTCGAAATTACAATGAATCCACTAACGTTAAGCTACCAGACTGCTGTTGTGTTTGCGATAAGGAAAAACGCTAAATATGTGCAGACTTTGCTTATTTCAATCAGCCAACACAACACACATTCCTGATAAAAACAGCACTACAAATTACAAAAGGGAGATCATCGAACCTGCCAGCATGTCTCTGAAAACCCAGGAGAACGGGGGGAGAGGGTGTTCGGGGGTGAGGTTGAGAACAGGATGCAGCGGGTTTTGGGTGGCCACTTAAATCGGGTACTGTACCAAAGTTGGCAACCCGGGGGTGTTTAGTTTACAGACTGTACCAAAGAGGGGGTGGGTGAACATACGGGAGTTTTTTAAAGATTAAATAAAAATGGGATGTCTGGACCTAAATACGGGATACTCCAATGAAATAAGGAAGTGTTGGCTGGTGTGCTCACCAGTTTAATATTGATTTGATCTGCTATAGTTAGAAATCAGACTGTTATATCTTCTAAGCGTAAGGGATTATTATGCGGTTCTGTCGCCATCTTTTGGATAGAAAACGTCAACTCTCGCCGACCAGCTGTCTCACAAATTTTAAATATTTTAAAATAGGCACTAATTTAGCAAATAAACAGCATAGTTGCAATCTAAACAACTACATTCTCGGCTAAAATAAGCCTCAAAAGTATATTTTCTTGTGTAACAGCGGTAATATTTGTCAAACTTTAGTGTCTGCTTGTTGCTGGCTGTATGGGCGGAGTAATACACAAAGGGTGAAGAGGCTGTACTGATGCTGACATTACTTAAATATATCTTGGCTATCAGCCAATCAAATTCGAGATCCAGGCAGAACTGTTGTGTACATATATATATATATATATATATATATATATATATATATATATATATATATATATATATATATATATTTATATATACATATGAAATATTCTAGGGAAGCCAGTAGTCTGCAAATTGGAATGCTAAAGTTTATGTCTGTTCAGCATGAGGGTCTTTTGCCTTGAGCGGTTATTATGGAAATACAGCTCAGTGCAATAAAGTCTCTTGCGTGTGGCGCATGGAGCATTAAATAAACTCATGCAGTTTTGCAGTAAAGCTTTGCATGTTTGCGCAGGAGCTACATTCACTAACAGACTACTCACTGGTCCGACGTGTTACTGCCATCCATGATACAGTGATGAAAAAATGTGTAATACTCATGAAAACATTAATGAAACAGACACACACACATAGATACAAATGTGAACCACACAACACACAGCAACACAAAAATGCTTTAAACAACTGTAAATTACAAAATAAGTACACACTGAATCCATATAATATAAATCGTACCTGTTGCTCACTGCATTTGCCTCTTGCTGTTCAATCCGTAGTAAACATAAAGACAAAAAATGTAATTAGTAAGAAAATACAGAAATGTTTATGGATAATCTGTCTCAGAACTGTACTGAATTAAAACATTAAGTGTGAATGAACAAAAAGACAGAGTAAGACAAGTTTAATTTCACTAATAGTTTAATGTTTAGTTATTTTCTTAGCTTTGTAAGTAGATTGAGAAAAAAAAAAAACTGAAGTGATATTCCTGTTAAATTAACTTATATAAGTAATTAAATTAAAACAGGCAACCAAGAAATTATACAGGTATTTTTTTCAGAAAATGTATTTCTATTAAACTAAATATATAGAATTATATAGACACATAAACTCTGCTAAGTATGTTAACGTAACTCAATGCTTTTCAAAGGAAAATGTAATAACTGATAAGCTGTTTGACACTTTCTGTGGTTGAGAAACTGATTTAGTGATTAAATAAGACGATAGTAGGACCTACAATTCATAAACAGTAAGTTGTATAGTTTGTTTCAACATACCTTAAAGTTCATTCAATGTTTTTTTTTTTAAATAATTATGGCATCGCTCCGACATTTTACTTTTCTTCAATGTTGACACTGACGCCAGATGGTCCCGCCTTCACTAACCGCTAATAGGCTATGATTGGATGTTAGTTTTGTTCGTCAAAATATACTCTTACATGATTGGCTACCATTTATTTAGTCAATTTTCGCTTGACATATTAAATTTAAAATAGTAATCGTGGTCATAGAATTATTATTAAGAAAAGAGATGTCCTTTTTTATAGATAAAAAATATCTAGATAAGAATCTCCTGTTTATGTTTAATCTGGTGATATTATTGGGCAAGTTTCATATACACAAATGTAAATGGTGGGAGAGAACGCCTAACATCTTTCATTTCAAGGCTGATTTAAAAATTTATTTTGAGACTCTTAAAGGACTTTCAACTCGTAAAGCGACCAGGACTGTGAATATACTTAAACAGCTAAACTCCTCTTCTCTATGGTAATGTTATGTATACCCGCTCCTGTTCTTTATTTGTTTTTTTTCTATCCTTCCTTTTGTTTTTTGTTATTTTTTTCGCACGTTATGCTAAAATATGTAATATTGTAAGAATTATTATGCATTTGACTGGAAATGTTCAGAAAATACCAAAAAAATAAAATAAAAATAAAAATAAATAAAATAAAATAGTAATCGTATAAAAATTCGTCTTATTAATACTCAGGCAATAATACAGTGGTTAATCAACGCAGAATATTACTTTGTTTTTGTTGTTAGGTGATTAAAAACAGTTTGCTTCATTAACATGATCAGTCATTATTATGAAATCTTAAGAGAG
Organism: Danio rerio; assembly: GCF_052040795.2. NCBI lineage: Eukaryota > Metazoa > Chordata > Actinopteri > Cypriniformes > Danionidae > Danio > Danio rerio. The sequence goes on along the minus strand of NC_141038.1, from coordinate 48,746,769 downwards.
CATATGGTATTGTCAGGCTATTGAGATTAGTATTATTATTGTTGTTGTTGTTGTATATAGCCTATGCTTTTTTGACTATTGAGGCATTGATTGAGGTTGACTTGAAGTTTTATTTTTTATTTTTTGCTATTTTGCTAAATTTAATTTCTTTGAATTATCACCAAATTTTCATTATAGAGTGAACCATTTCTGTATTAAGATCTGTATAATTTAGCTACTGTAAGAAGCTAACAGTCTGTGCTTTCAAACAATTTATGTATTTATTATTACATTTATTATTTATTATTATATATTAGATTACCCTTTTAGCCAAGACTTAATAGCAATCTTAGCAATACCTTAACTTCAGCATTGCCCAGTTTGGATGAGCTCACTGGCTGAGGAAGAGCACTGCTGAACCCCTGAGAAAGCCAACTCAAAACACCACTCTGAGAGCTAGAGAGAAAGAGAGAGAGAGAGGGAGAGAGAGAGAGTAATTAGGTCTGGCTGGGTTATATCATCTTGAGACATGTACACACACATGTACACCGAACACACACAAACATCACCTGTTTTCCTCTGAGACCTCCTCCTTTGGCTTGGAAGTTTCTGCAAAACAACATCATCAAAAATGAATGAGGGAAAAACCCTAAAGTAATTTTTTCCCCATGATGTGGTGATTCAGTGTTGGCCATTAATCAGAGGCCGCAGTCACATTTGATGGAGCGCATTTAGTTACCTTGCTTTGCCTCCTCTTTTTTCGTCGCCTCCTAAAGAACAGTATGGACAGAGTGAAAACCGTGTACATAAAGTAGACTGATGTGTGTGTACATGAGCATTTACACAAACACACACACTCACCGGTGCAGCATCATTGGTCTTGTTTTTATCCTCCTCTCCCAGTTTGCCAGGAGCATCAGGAGGCTGGGGAACAACCTTTATCACCCAGCTAAACATGCTGTCAACACACACAATTACACAGAAAAAAGCTCAATGTCAAATAAGATCTTGAAAAAGAATCATCTAAAACAAGGGGTGCCCTAACTTTTTCTTATGAAGGGTCAGCTGCTGGCTGAAGGTAAATATATCAAACTGCATTACAAAGTTGCCAAAGTGCACTGAAAAAAACTTATTCAGAGATGATTCCCTGGATTTACTCAAATTTTCTTTTTACGTTAAGTGGCTGTAAACAATGTATTTAGGCTGAATTTAAACAAGAAAACTAAGTAGAATGTATTACATTTAATTTGTTTAAATTCAACATAAATAAATAGTTTGCAACTGTTTTGCAGACATCATTTTTTGAGTGTGGTCATTTCGTAATTTATTTTAAAATTTTAAAAACATTTCTTTAATCTTATTGATTATATTGATCTTTTTTTAATTTTTTTTTTTTACATTTTATAATGAACATATTACATTAAAACACAAACCATTGCATTTTATAACACAATTGAGTTTTTTGCACCTTGATTTGCTCAAGATTTGCTATCCTTCGAGTGGCAGTATGTTCATTAAAAAAACATATACATTCACAACATTTAATTGAAACATTTAGGGGTTCAAGCATGTAGTGATGAAACCCTGTTGTATTTGTTAGGATTTTTAGGGGTTCAAGCATATGGCAAAACCAGTGTTGTAAAAATGTCTGGGCTGCCTAAATCAATAATTATGAAAAAGTTTCTCTTTAGACAAATATAAGAAGTTCATTTACACACAGCGTGTGTATGCTATCTAAGAAAGGTCTCAAAATGCATTACCATTTGTAGCCACTAGATGAAAGCACAAGACCACTTTTTGTTGGTTCAGAGTAATTGAATTTGCAAGAAAGATCACATCGTGAAACGATATGAACACTCTTATTTCATTAAAACAATTTTAGTCCATGCTTATAACTTAGTTTATTTACACATTGTTTTTCCAATCATGTCCATATTGGATGTTTAAAAGGCCTCCCATGTTAGCCATTAATACACAGAATTTCAATTGTCATCTACCATTTAGCTACTAGATGGCAGCCAGAGACCACTTATCATTTTTCATAACCTTTGTAGACTTTTGCTGTTTTATTCTTACAGTTTAAAGTCACAGGAATTAGTGTTAAGATAGTTAGTTATGCGCCTATGCAGGTCCAAACGCTTACACATTGCTTAATACACACAGGATGTACAACAATATACAAATATTTTTACATATGAAAAAATAAAGATTAAAATGTTACAAAAATTATTATTTTCTACATAAATATAAAAACGACTGCATTCATGCCATTTTCATATTGTTTTAATAAAAAGAGTATAGATTTGTCCACCTGTCAGGTTTAAGAGTAGGACATGTGTTTGGATAGAACTATATTGTTCATTTATTCAGTTGCTGGAAATCAGAACTGAATTTAGAAACAGTTTTTAAACAAATCTTTGTGCTTAACAAACCAAGAATTGATACTGTAAACATTGATATTGTAAACAACAAACAAATAAAATTACTTAAAATTAATATATTAATAGAATCAATGATACGTTTAAAATACAAATAATTAAATTAAATCCAATTTAAATAAAATAAAATTAAAATTAAATTTATATAATTAGATCTTTTTAGCAAATAATGCAATATTCAATGTAAACATGTTTTATGCAGATGTATTCCTTTATAAGAGGTATAAAAACCTTAATGCTAAGTATAATTTACATGTTTAAAATCACGATTCTGCCAGACTTAAAATGACGTCAATACTGTAAGAAGTGAGCCAACAATAACTACAAAATCACTTTCTATTAATGAATTAGCTAATATATCTTAAATATGTTATAATAATGAATATCTTGAATAACCATTGACTTCCATAGGCAAATCAAATACTACACTGAAAAAATGAATCATTGGATTTACTATTTTTTTTTAAGGTAAATGGTTGCAAACAATTTATATGGGCTAAATTTAACAAACAAATTAAATTGAACGTTAACTTTTATTTTTTTGCTTGAATTCAGCTCGTATAAGTTGTTTGCAACCGCAAAATCTGTAAATACAATAAATATTTTTTTCAGTGTATGGAAGTCAATAGTTACCGGTTTCCAACATTTTTCATAATATCTTATTTTTTTTTGTGTTTAACAGAAGAAATAACACGCATTTTCTGTAAAGCACTGGTCATTGTCTAAAACCAGTTGGCATGACATATTTGAATAAATCGGTTCTTCAAGCTCTTGGTCACCAGGGTTTTGCGCCAATGGGATCATGGCTGTTTGTGTGGGCTCATGTCACTGTTAATCACTGATAAATGCATCTGACCCTAATCTCTCCAGGCTTGAACACCTGTGGAAACAGCACAGGCTAACTGTACCTGCTCTACTTTACACCTGAGCACACACAGATGTAGGCTGAGACCGTAGACGCTTCGTTGGCCTGTTGAGACTGTTAAAGGATTAGTTCACTTCCAGAATGAACATTTACTGATGATCTACTCACCCCCTTGTCTTTAAAAATGCAATTTTTTCATTCAGTTGAAAAGACATGATGGTTTCTGAGGAAAACATGCAGCTTATATAGTGGACTTTTTTAACTTTCTAACTGTAGTTTCAATGCAGCTTAAAGGGCATAACATGATCCAAATTTCCAATTAAGGGACTTATTTAGAGAATCAATGCCTTTTTCTTATTAAAACTAAAGATTTAAAAACTTTTTAACCATAAAGGCTTGCATCCCAGAGCCAGAACCACGTAGAGCTGCACTAAAACTGCAGTTTGGAAGTTGGCAGCATAGAAGTCCAAATTATAGAGAAAAATCATGTTTTCCTCATAAACACACACTACCTGACAAAAGCCTTGTCATTGATCCAAGTTTTAGGAACAACAAATAATAACTTGACTTTTAGTTTGGTTGCCAAAGTGGCTTATATGAAAGGCAAAGGCCTCTATTACAATTATTTTACTCGAATAAAATAATTATGCCTTGATTTTAAATGATTTAATTTGGACAGTAAGGTCTGACTTTTCGTAGACAAAAGAGTTGTCACTTAATAGAAATAATGTTCAGTATAGAATATAAAGTCATGCTGCAGTGGAAAAATAATTAATATTGTGTGTGACTCCCATGACCTTGGAGGGCTGCATCCATACATCTCTGCAATGACTCAAATAACTTCTTAATAAAGTCATCTGGAATGGCAAAGAAAGCGTTCAGGACTCCCAGAGTTTATCAAGATTCTTTGGATTCATCTTCAATACTTTCTCCTTCATCTTACCCCAGACAAGCTCAATAATGTTCATATCTAGTGACTGGGCTGGCCAATCCTAGAGCACTTTGACTTTTTTTGCTTTCAGGAGCTTTGATGCGGAGGCTGAAGTATGAGTAGCGCTATCCTGCTGAAGAATTTCCCCTCTCCTGTGGTTTGTAATGTAATGGGCAGCACAAATGTCTTGATAACTCAGGCTGTTGATGTTGCCATCCACTCTGCAGATCTCTCGCACACCCCAATACTAATTGTAAACCCAAACCATGATTGATCCTTCACCAAACTTGACTGATTTCTCAGAGAGTCTTGGGTCCATTTGGGCTCCAGTAGGTCTTCTGCAGTATTTGTGATGATTGGGATGAAGTTCAACAGATGATTCATCTGAAAAATCTGCCTTCTGCCACTTTTCCAAACAATCAACTAGAAGTCAAAGTTATTATTTGTTGCTCTGACAACTGGGATCGACAACAAGACTTCTGTCAGGCAGTGTAAATGTGTCTTCCACTGAAGAAATAATTAACACCCTCAAAAATAATGGTATTAGAGCTGTCACTGGGACAGTTCCTGTTCAAAAGGAACATGGAGTACCTTAAGGGTCCATATTCATCAAAGGAACAGATTAGTGCCTACACATTTCAAGAGATGGCTTTAAAATGCACTTATTCAACAAACATATGTTTAACATCTTGTTACTATAGAATTCAAAGTAGGTGTTTGTTAAACTTTTGAAGGTTTTATGATGAAAATGTTATAGTAAACATCAACAAAATGTGTTTTTACACAGATTTATACTGTTGATTTTAGGACAATTGCTTGCTTGTTATGGTATTTTTTCCCTTTATTAAACCAAAAATATATATTTTCACTGTAACAAGTTGTATTTGTACATATTAGGAGAGCAAAAGTATTGTTTATTAAATTATAGTGATTTAATGTGTAATACAGTGATACTATTTTGGTTCATGTAGGCTTTCACTATTGCTGCTTTACAGTTTTTTTTTTTTACTGTAGCTTTCACTGACATTCTTTACTGTTCATTTAATGTGCAGTTACAGTATATAGCACATTTATCATGTATGGCCATACACCCAGAGCGCTTTACAACCAAGAGAGGGGTTTGCTTCATATATACAGTATAAATCTAATATATGAAAATATATGCAAATTACATACATGACATGCAGGTTCATTCTTGGATATTACATATTTTTAAAATACTGCCAAAATATATGTCAAAATATTGCAAAAAAGGCTGTTTACGTATATATTTTTTCAACCACTGGAACTCCAAATATGTATACAGGTATACCTGTTATCAAATACATTTTACATGGCCATATACAGTGTGAACAAAGCATATCAAATTACAGCTATTACATTTGAAAACATCTGTACATGTTTGTAATTCAAATATTTGAAAATATGCAAACTGATTTTTTTGCAATTTCATGACATATAAGCCATATGTTGTGCAGGCCAAACATACTGAAATGTGCATTTACTTCTGAGAGTGTTGGATGACTAGGGGGTGAGAAAATATCAGGATTTTAGAGAAGTTTATTTCTGAACAAATTTCGAGAGGATCACGTGTTTATTATTGTTCACAGCTGTTCCAGCATTAGCTGACGACTAATTATCCTATCAGACGATTCTTTACTCACTATAAATAACCAGAGTTTTCTCATTGGTTTACATCTTATCTCATCTCAAACCTCCTGGGACAGCATGCCAAACAAGCTTTATTGACAATCATCTGCTAAGTGTGAACTCCTGAAATTATTTTTTATAGAGAAGAACTACTCTTTCAATCTTTCATTACAGATCAATCGCACAGCCTTTCCTAACTTTTGATTTAGTGGCTAATTTGTATGAATTTGCACACACAAATATTTTGGCCCAACAAATATTCAGATTGCATATAAAATATCATCCATTTGGATGACATACTTTTAACATAACTAAATGAGAAGGGTATTATGCTATTTGCAGTGCTATTGATTTCTTTTTTCCTTTGGGTCTATGTTACAAAATGTAAAGGTACAAATAGAATCAAACATATAATTTGTCAAAGATGCCAAAAGGATAAAATATGTTTCATGAAAAAGAAGAGATAAGTAATGAAGAAATAAACGAATGATGTATGTGGTAATGGGGTGGGAAAATAATAAGCATGTGCTTCAACCTGCTCCATTTTCGACCATGTTGAAATGTATTTTTTGTTAATGATATTTATATATCAACACATTTAATGTGTTTTAAATGCTTCTTATTAATCGTGTGACATATGGAGCTGCATCAGTTTTGCCCCTGAATATTAAGTAAACCAATGTTATGGAATTTAACTAATTGGATCAGGCTTTTACTACAGTAAAATAGAGTATATACTGTATTTGTACCATTTTTATATATTTTAACTGATTAATTGTATGGGATTTGAACAGATTTAGATTGATTGTAAGGATTTCAACAACATACGTTTTAAAAAAACTGACAAATTAAATAAAATTTAAGAGTTAACCCAAGGGGTCTAAGGGTGATAAACTTAATCGTGACTCATTTCTTTGAGTCACAATGCAACTTTAAAATACAGTAATATACTGCCCCACAGTAAAATACAGTTTATATTACAGTTAAATACTGTGTAACTTACGAACAAAAAAGGTAACACTTTATTTTGATGGTCCATTTGAGTATTAGTACTGACTGTCTGCTTAATATCTGTTGATACTGCCCCTTCATCAAACATTTAACAGACTTTAATAAACTTTGCAAGTGCATTTCAATTTACAAACCCTAACCCCCAAACTCAAACCTATTAGTCTACTTATATTCTAATGAGAATTAGTTGACATAGATGCAATGTAACTTAAATTCAACAAATGGACCATCAAAATAAAGTGTGACCAAAAAAATCTTCCTACTTCAAATCTGAATTAGTCATACATTTAAAACTTCTTCAAACTTGCTTGTTCACCACTGATTCAGTAGCAGCCCATATACAAAAAAACACAAGTCCAAAACAACAAATGAAGAAACACATTATGAGTGAAGTGCACAATGCAGAACTGTTTTTGGAGCAGATGGGTGAAAACACTGAGCCATGGAGGAGATTCATGGACTGGTGATTTACTGCTAGTCAAAGCAGCTGTCAGGAGGTTCATATGGGTTGACATTTGAGGATGGGTGAGGAAATGAGCTGTGACCCACTTCAAGTCTAAATATATTCTCCAAAAAAAAAAAAAAAAAAACCCACAGCAATTCAACTGACACTGGGTCTGATAAGTTATAGTTTTATTTCATTTTAATTTGTGTTAATTAACAGGGGTGGAATTAGTGATTTGGGGGCCATAAGCAATTCCAGGTATGTGGCCCTAGAATTTTTGAAAAATAAAACTACTATGTTAAAAAGTATACATACATTCATACATAATAACAGATTTATTTTATCTTTGGCATGATGACAGTAAATAATATTTTACTTGATAATTTTCAAGACACTTCTATACAGCTTAAAGTGACATTTAAAGGCTTAACTAGGTTAATAAGGTGAACTAGGCAGGTTAGGGTAATTAGTCAAGTTATTGTATAAGGATGGTTTGTTCTGTAGATTATTGAAAAAAAAAGTAGCTTAAAGGGGCTAATAATTTTGTCCCAAAAATGTTTTAAAAATTTTTTATTTTATTTGTTTAGCCGAAAAAAAACAAATAAGACTTTCTCCAGAAGAAAAATATTATCAGACATACTGTGAAAATTTCCTTGCTCTGTTAAAAATAATTTTGGGAAATATTTAAAAAAATAAAATCAAAAGGGGGCTAATAATTCTGACTTCAACTGTATATATATATATATATATATATATATATATATATATATATATATATATATATATATATATATATATATATATATATATATATATATATATACAGGGCTTGACATTAACACCCGCCAACTCGCCAAATGCGGGTAAATGTAAGCTGTGGCGGGTTAGACAGACACTCCCACTAGCCACTTTGGCTGGTTGAAAATAATGTTTTAATTATAGTTTTATTAAAAGCAGGATTCGACAATAAGCACGGCCCAATGTTTGTGCAAATGTGATTTTAGAATCGAGAAGCAGCACCACTGACAATAAACTGTTCACGGAGGCAAAAGAAAGCAGGTGAATACCAAATGACAGGATGATCACTCGCTCCGGTTTACTTGCGAAGCAACCGTGCCTAAAGGAAACCCAACTGATGCGATCGGTTCTCTTTGAAATAGACTGGACAAAAAGCGATGATCATGCACCCACAGTTTCTTTTTACAATAACACTGCTTTAATATGAGATTAACTCCCTATTTATGTGTAGTTAACTGGTGATCTGGGACCATTAAGCAAGTCAGATTACTATGCATATTTTAGATACATGACAAAAGCTATTTTTAAAATGTAAATTATTTTTTAAAGATCAGTTGTTGAATTTAAAAGTGCATGTATACAGCTATATTTAGCTTGTTTTGACACATTTAAAATTTGTGGTTAATAAATAATAATTTATTTATTTTAGATGAGGTCAAAGATATATTTGGTGAATCCTTTTCAGGCCTGAAAAGTCATGTGATGTAAAAACTAACTGCAATGCAACACAACCCATTTGCTCATCCACATTGGGCAAGCTCATACGCAACACACACAAAAAGTGAAACAAATGGCATAAGAGGCTTGTGGACATAACACAACATCTAAATTAAGTAATTTTGGCATGTAAAATATATTTTCACAAACAACTTCAAACAACAAAAGTGTGGCTAGTGAAAAGGGCGAGAGGCTAGTAATGTTAGAAATCTAATAGCCAAAGTGGCTGGTGATGAGAAAAGTCAATGTCAATCCCCAGTATATTTTAATATTTAAAGGAACCACCTACAGATTTGAAGTCTAACTCATCTCAACACAACTGCAAGGATGTTTCTAGAATGCCTAGTAAGAGCTTGATGAGCTAGCCCAGGTGTGTCTAATCGTGGCTAGAACTAAACTCTGCAGAACACCCACCCTCCAGGACTAAGTTTGGGCACCCAGATGTACAGTTAATTAGCCATTTTTGTGATTAGATTTTAATAATAATAATAATAATAATAATAATAATAATAATAATATTAATAATAATAATAATAATAATAATAAACATTTAAACAATTGTAATGCACAATCTATCAAACTAATCTTTTTACCATTTTTCGTATGAACAGAATAATTTCTTTTTGTGATTCGGTGGCCTTTTCACTGAGAAATGCTATTTGAACAGGCACTAGATCTCTTAACAAGCTCACAGTGCTCCTCATCTAACTGGTCTCTCAGTCTAATGGCATCCCGCAGCTCACTGCGAAGAGTAACTTTAGGAATGGTACAGTACAGACACATGAGAGTCTCTAAAAATCTCCAGTAACACCTAAAAACACTTGCTAATTTTTTTTGAAAATTTGGCGCTAGGGGATTATTTGCAAATATTAATAATTTCTATAACATATATGCAGTTTTCAATTAGGTTAATTCAGAAATGACTTACTAATAATAAAATAATCCCAAACAATTAAAGTACACACACTCAAAATAGCATGTAACATTGAAATAAACATAATTAAACAGAAATAGTTAAGCATGATTTAAGCAATTTAATCTAATTTTATCAACTTGTTTGTTACAACCCACCCAAGTTTAAAAGAAACATAGAAAAAAAACAATCATAATAAACTAGGCACATACCCCATACACCAAAAAAAGAGGTAACAATAACAAAACAAGGTAGTAAAACTTTCCAAAACTACTTTATTTGACAGTGTCCCTGTTTAACATTATAGCCATTTAATGAATAAACAAAGTAAATTATGCATAATTAAATACAGCTTTTTATAGCACACTCCAAGAAGGACACCATAAAATGAAGTTTAACCAAACAGAATGCCTACGTAAGCATTAATATTTGATAGTGTTGCTGATTAATTAAGGTTTTACCTGTTGTTTTCAGCAGAAGACAGTCATCCCAGGGAGAGGCAGAGGCTGAAGGACGGCCAGGTGGGCAAGTGGAGGGATTATCCGTGAGAAAGCACAGCTAACGGGATTAGGCTTTCTCTGGGACTGCTGGAAAGGGAGGACCTGGACCTGCAACTCATTATAGCTTCACAATCCTTCTTGGAGCTCAGCCTGTGTAGAAGCACAGAGAGGCCAGGCCAGAGAAACCACTCAAATACAGACAGTCTACTGGAAATATACAAGAAGTTTATAGTTTATAGATTTTGGTTTGGTTGTCTAATTTGACATTTAGAGTATGTTAACCAGTTAAACTCTGCAGTTATTTTGGAACTTCCGACTGGATTTTGCTCTCCCAAATTGAAAAGCTTCCCAAATCCACATGCAGAGGTGTAAATGCAAAAAATTGGTATAATTTTAAAGAAAACCCTTTGAATTTTCATAACACCATTGAAAGTGTTTAAAATAACTGTTTATGTTGTCTGTGTTATAATAAACACCTAAAAAATAAACAATAAAGAATGAACATGACATTAATAATTAAAGTTAATAAACTGAAATTTGAAGCGGAACCTTTTAGGTTCTTTATGGTCTAGATTGCTGTAATTAATTTTGGTGGTTCCTGCACATTTCTGTAATCATTGGAAAAAAGAAAATTGTCTCTACCATAATCTATGCAAAAGTTATTGTATTCCAACTGATGAGAGGTGCTTTACAAGCCACAGGGACCGATCATTGTTTTCATATTACACTATTCTTTTGTTTGATCAAACATTATTCACTATATTTGGACCATGTCAGACATATGAAAGGAATACTTATGCACATCACCTCAAAAACAGAGGAGAAATGGCCCTGAAGCGCACAGCATAAGGTAAGAGATGACAGCTGTCTGTGCTATCTGGGGCTGCTTATTGATCATAAATGTATTGTTTTCACTTCTGCGCCACGGAAACACCGCAATTCATTCGACAACTGTTTGATATGTGAATATAATTCAGTAAAAAGAATGCTAGAACCGTATGAGCACTGGCAATAGCTTTTATTTGAGCTATAACTTGTACATGTGTCATATGAAAATGAACCAATGTAAAATATCTAGCTCGGGTATCCAAAATACTGTTTATTTAAGTATAATTAACTTTTGTATAGTAGAAAAAACCCCAAAAAGTACATATGTGCATAAAATATAGATTCTACACTTTCAAACGACACCACTTAAGGGGGTCTGGTGCAATGCTAGCTCTTTAAATCTCAAAGCGAAATTCGATGACGTCACGGACCCGATACCGGGTCCATGGAGTTTAACTGGTTCCATTATTACAACATACCACTGTAAATTCAGTAACACTTTAGGTCATGCTTGAGCCAGAGAGATATTATTACCCCTACAAGACATCCTATGATCATTCAAGACGAAAATACAAATGTCCTCATTTATCCGGTCTTCAGGGGCCCTCAAAACCTTTAGAAACGATCTTTGCTATTCTGAACGGCTGCACTGTGTTTTGCCGGTGCCCTTCAGATACGGTGATGATCGCAGTCTGTTGCCTTTGCCTCCCAGTTTGCCATCTGGCATGTATTTATCAGGGGGATGATAAGATGGCGTCTCTGGGCTCATGTTTAAAAATCCTCAAAGCCTGAGATGAGTCACTTTCACCTCTGTTCGCAGGCCTCTGGAGTGCATTTCAGCCCTCCTGCCCATATGCCAACCACCCAGCCACTCATTACACACGCCACAACACATCCTGACTTCACACAGCGTCTGGATACTGGAGCTGAGTGTCGGGCCAGAATGACAGGCAAGGAAAAAGGAAAGAGCTTTGGTAATGCATAATCGCAATTTTGATGAGTACCCAGCAGGCACAGGATGTTAGCATGATGTTAGCTTGATGTTTGAAAATGAAAATCTGGTTTGGTTTCATCAGGCCGATGTCAATGTCTAACGTCCAACCTAAAATCAAACAAATATCAACGTCTAATGATGTTACAGCTCGACGTTGTGTGAATGTTACCACTATGACGTCTATCAGATGTTGGATTTTGGTCGGCATAACTGAAGATTAAATAGCAGCATTTGACGTCAATATGATGTTGGTTGAAGATGTAGGACTTTGGTCGCTTTCCAACACAAAATCAACCAAATATCAACGTCATTTCATATAGTTTTTGGACATCAAGATATCGTTGTCCTTAGATACTGGCTAGACATTGAACTTTGGTCACCTGATGTCACGACCTGAGTCTAACCTAATATTAACTTTTTTTGACATTGTGTGTCTGCTGGGTATGTTCAAAACAGCAGGTCTTTTTGACCAAATTTGGAGAACGGTCTGGCTGCAGAGTTGCACTTGCACCTTCAGGCTTGCACTCTCAGGCTTGCACACTCAGGTACCCACATTTCCTATGCAAGTGACGTCATTTACAATCGACACCTGCACCTGTCACGTCACTTGAAATCAACACAAATACACCAAAAGTAAGTTTCCAGTTTGTTTGCGTTGACAGTGACGACGTTGACAAATAAATTTAACTCAAGTACTCAAGTTGTACACCATGACAGAACCCCCCCCCCACCAAAACCCACAAAGTATTCTTCCACTCGCTTGACGGAAAGAAAACAGCACAGATGATGTGTAACATTACTGCAAAGTTGTTGTAAGGAAAGCATTTGTGGTTCGTTATGATCTGTTTATGTAACTATACCAAATGCAGCGCCAGTAGCCGTATGTTGCCAGATACTACAGTAGTGAAACGCTTAGAAGAAAAGCACTTAGGTAAAGGTGACAGATAAGAAGTTTGTTGCAACGATTTTAATGAAATCCGTAACCACAGATTTTTCCCCCTCAGGGACACCCTTAAGTTAAATTACCGAAGGACGCGTCCACAGCAAGCGGCCACAGGTGGCGATTGTAAATGATGTCACTTGCAGAGGATGCGCGGTTGCCTGAGCGGGCAAGTCCGAGCGTGCAAGCCTGAAGGTGCAAGTGCCAATACTTTATTACAAATTTGGCCAAACCATTTGACTAAATAACTCAGATATTATTAAATATTTTGGCTGATCTGGCCTCGGGTATCAATATTAACACGATATTCTCAACAGATTTAACACTTTTGGCTGATTCCTGATGCAATCGTGAACAGCATGTCAAAGAAATGTACTGTAACAAATGTAAACATTTTTTAACATTTTAACATTACTGTTTTAGTTTTTTGTCAATTTAAAAACACTGATGGATAATGAATAATGTTCTCGCAGAAAATCATCCATGTATAAAAATAAATTCATATATTTATTGTTATCTTTTTTGGTTTTGTATATTTTTGTACTGTATTGTATGTATTTATGTGTTTATATAAATAATAAATATATACAGTAAAACATCTACCTTGAACTAAATAAATAGTTTAAACACAATAGAGTGGTTTAAAAAAAGTTCTGCAGCAGCTTCATATATAAAAAAACAGACTTAAACATGATCATTTCTATAACATAACTCACTCTATTATAAAAATAATCATAACATCTGCACAACTGTACTCTTGCTTATGTGATATTTCTGAAACCATATATTTTCTTACAAATACAACATAAACACAAAAACAGGTCAATTCATTGTTATTATTTTTTTAAATTAGAGCCATTCTAACTGCACTCGTCTTCATGCAGTAAATACTTTTAGACACTTAAAACATATTTTTTTTTACCCACAAATTAAGTGACATACTTATAAATGTCAGCACATGGTTTCTCAAAGAACCTATATTTTTATTTGTAGATTATTTAGCAAATTATAATAGATTATTTTTGTGTTTAAATGCCGCATAGTGTTACAGTAAGTAGCTCGCAGCTTCATTTCATCAGATTCATTATCTGTAGCTTGCAGATTCCTGTAAAGGACGCTTTAGTTGGATGATTCCTTGAAGACCGGATGGGGTTAATCACTCATTAATGGCTGAACGTTGTTGGCATATTTACCTTTGGCCTCATTGTCTGCTCTGCACATCCACTTAACCTCAATTTACCACTTACCGAATGAGAAAATGGGTCAGTTTTCATGGCAACATTTACTTTATTACACAGAACGTCTAATAAAATGTGTTAGATGTAGTTTAAATTCATTTTTACAATTGTTCTTTACTTAAAGTAATTTCTGTACATTATGCTAGGGATTGGCAAAATACTTTATCCTCTAAAATGGACTTCTAGTTCATTGAGGAGATTCTGAAGTGTTCAATGTAAGATTCATAAATACAGCATTTTAAATTTTGAATATCAGAATGCAATGTGTTATTTTAGTAATAAGAACAGTGTGTAGTATTAGTGCTAAGCTGCTCTGAAAGGTAGCCTGGTTACACATCGTAATAAACCACTAGTGCTAAAACATCCAGCAAGGTAGCCCAGGCACACAAAATAATAAACCACTAGTGTTAAGCCTGTCAGCAAGTTAGCCCAGGCACAAATAGTAATAAACCACTAGTGTTAAGCCAGTCAGCAAGTTAACCCAGGCACACATCATAATAAACCACTAGTGTTAAGCCAGTTGGCAAGGTAGATCAGCCACACAGTCTATTCTAGTGTTAAGCCAGTTGGCAAGGTAGCCCAGGCACACATAGTAATAAACCGCTAGTGTTAAGCCAGTCAGTAAGTTAGCCCAGGCACACATCATAATAAACCACTAGCGTTAAGCCAGTCAAAAAGGTAGCCCAGGCACACAGAGTAATAAACCACTAGTGTTAAGCCAGTCAGCAAGTTAGCCCAGGCACGCATCATAATAAACCGCTAGTGTTAAGCCAGTCAGTAAGTTAGCCCAGGCACACATCATAATAAACCACTAGTGTTAAGCCAGTCAAAAAGGTAGCTCAGGCGCACAGAGTAATAAACCACTAGTGTTAAGCCAGTTAGCAAGGTAGCCCAGGCACACATAGTAATACACCACTAGTGTTAAGCTATTCAGCAAGGTAGCCCAGGCACACATTGTAGTAAACCACAGTGTTAAGCCAGTTGGCAGGGTAGATCAGCCACATAGTCTACACTAGTGTTAAGCCAGTTTGCAAGGTAGCTCAGGCACACAGTCTAGTACATTAGTGTTAGCAAAGTTGCCAAGGTAGCCAGGAAAACATTTGTTAAGTGCAATAGTGTTAATCCATCTGGAAAAGTAACCCGGGTACATATATGGCTAAATGGTGGACAAAAATATTGGTTATAGATCTGCTTGTTGTATTTATTTATTATTATTTTATATGCAGATATATGCATGCTTGAATGTATTTTTAAATAGCTATTAATGTTTCTTGGACACGTCCATGAGAAGAGGCATGTCATACACATTACCTAGACCAGCAAACCACTGACCTAAACCTTTCCCTAAACCCAACCAATAGTATTTTTAAAAGGCAAACTGAAGATAAAAGTGCACCTGCAGATAGTTTTACCTTGATTGAACTTCTTTTATGGAATAGTGCTTCACTGGATTTGAACCAGAGCTCTGTGTTACATGTACAACACCATACAAAGTGAGCTATCAAGCAGACAAACCACACTAGAAAAGTTGCCGATATTGAGATACATCCCTGTGGCAAATGTATTCACTTACAAAAACATTATACAAATATAACAGATAACATTAAGTAGTTTTGTGGTATTTATTGTGGTGTTGTGCCAACACGTTCTCACTCCCAACTCGTCACATACTGACGCTTGGTCAGGAACCCTCGGCGTCAGTTATTGACGCACAGGGTACCCCTTTAGCGTCATATTTAGACGTGCAGGGATTCCCTATAGAATCTGTGCCTGAGCCTGAGGCGTCATATGGAGACGCTGGAGGCTCGTATAATTATCAATAGATGTCAACGCAATTTTTAAAACCTGATTTACGCCTATTATCTTAGTTTTCTTATTTTAAAAATATGTAATTTTTATTTTGTTCATGAAAAGCGTCTGTAAACGGGGTCGAAACTACTGTATGAATAAACTTCGGCCCACGTGACATCCCTTCACGGTGAGTTTAACGCCGCTCTGCTATTGGTCAAACTGCATCAGCGGTGAGTTCTCAGATGAGTTCAACTGTCAACATTAAATATTACGTTAATGCTGCATAATATATTTTTATTGGAGATTAGTTGGTGTTTATAAATATGTTATCATTTACTTTATATTTAATGAGTGAAAATATATTCGGTTGTCCAGTTTAGGGTAACTATGCCTAATAAAACTTTGATTCATTCATATTATTTATTATTTTTTTACTTTAAAAAAATATTAAATTTCAAGTACTAAGTTTAAAAATGTTTTCGGCTGATATTTTTCATTTTAAATTATTTATTAAAGTTGGGGTCATTGTATGTGGCGATCTATTTTTTACAGTCTATGCTCGCTATCCCAAGGTTCATTGCGATCCCAAGGTTCACTGCGGTTTTCCACAAGGTAAGTAAAAAGTAAACAAATAAACACGATTTGTTGATAAAGCATGTACTGTAAACTAGCGACGTTATCTAATTACATCAAGTTCATTTATTAAAAACATATTTTTCTTACATATAACGTTGGTCATGCATTAGAACAATATATACATTTTAAGGAACAGTGTAACCAGATTGTTGTTTTCCACAATATAATTCGTGCAAAATCTATATATAATAATATAATAATACAAATGTATTCGTAATTGTTTTAATATTAAAGAACATCAAGTGTTTCCAAAGGTTTATTGTAAAAACAATTATTTTCCATGCCTTTAAAGGAAAAATTGCCCGTCTGAGCACATTTTATTCATTGTACAACACAAAACTAAACAAAAAAATAGCTTAATCTACCACACACACACACACACACACACACACACACACATATATATATATATATATATATATATATATATATATATATATATATATATATATATATATATATATACAGGTGTAAATTATAAGGTGTTCACTGTTCAGATATGAATATTTTTTCTTTGCTCTTTTCAGGTTCTTTAGATTTCTTTAAAAATCCAATTTTGTTTTCTAATAAGCAAAAAGTAAAATCACTTTACCCATGTTTATATGTTAAATTGCACTTGTCTCTCTCTCTATCTCTGTTAACACATTTATATTTGTTTGATTAATTCTTGTGTCTTTCAGCCTGTTTCTGCCTATCATCATGAGTGATTCCTCAATACTCAGATTTATCATCAAGATCTCAATTATAAGCTCAAGTTTTGATGACAACTTGGTGATCTGCAGAAAGCACCACCATGTAAGGAAGGCCAAGACCACTCTGGAATCAGTCAAGGGTTAGTGAAGTTTTTCATTCCATGTATATTAAATATCTACATTGTTTAGGCATATATGATTGTATGAGATAAAATGCATTTATTCTTTCACTACTATTGTAAGAACAGAAAGAAACGCGTTAGTTTTACTATTACTATTGTTTATGACAAACATTAAAAAACTACAGCATAAGCTCACAAAATATTGTGGCCTAACTGTTTAAAACTAATTGTTCTGGGTGTTGATAGCGGCCAACCATTTTTTTTCTTTTTTTTCTTTTTCAGAAAGTATTTTGACACCTTATAGGCCATCAACTGCCCACATTGGGGTTTAGGAAATTAGAACTGCTTATGCTGCTTGTCTACTAGTCTTAGGATAAGTTAGAAATGTTATAAATGTACATTTTTTTGTTGTTTTTATCTGGTACAGCTCATAGGAACTCCAATCTTCCCAACTGTGAGAGGGCCTTGCTCCAGTGACTGTCAGTGTGTACTTCATTGTTTCCATTAGTCCCTGTATCTGTAGACCTAGGTGACAGTGGGCTAGAGTAAAATTTTGGTTTTATTTAAACTAAGGCATACTGATGGCCTTTTTATCTCAGATTTGGTCATGCAAGTATTAATATATCCTAAAGTATTTTTATATTCTTTCCATTGGTGGAAAAGATGTTGGTATAATTATTTTTAATGGACTGCTAAGATCTCAGCAGACATTTTTCTCTATATTCTTGAGTGGGAGTCTGTGCAATACAAGGTGGATAGTATTTGCAAGGAAGAGCTTCATCTGTTCTGCTTCCACACTAGATATACTGCCAATTTAAGTAGATATGAACCATAAGCATAACCATTTCAAGAATGCACGAGGTACTTTAAACTGTATGTGTTGAAACTAAATTAACAAGAAAACAGCTCTGTGATGTTCACCTAAGAAAATTAGATTAGAAGATATAAACTGTTATGCACATGTTCTGTACTGTTTCATTCCTTTTTCAAACACTGGCATTTTTGAAGGTTTATTTACAGCTAAGGATTAAGAATTGACAGGAAGATTTGTGGACTACATCAACTAATGACACTACCTCCAAAGAGTTGCAAAAAGCTGTCCAAAGTTTCAGCACCATCTTTAAGCCCATGATTTTAGTGTGTTTCATGCCTAATCACATGAGTTTATATCTGAGATAGATGAACTATGTAATTGTCTTAAACTGATCTACAAGTAAATGCCAAAACTTATTGGTTTACTTATTTATTTATTTGTTTGTTTGTTTGTTTGTATATGTTAACCAGGTGAAATGGAGTGAGGCATACCAGGATATGCCTGGTTTTACTTTTGGGAAGGAGGTTGAACAGTGCAATATTTCTTCTATAGGATTGCAGTGACCAGACATGCTACTGTAACTCTCATGGTCATGTGCTGGAATTAGCAGATATTCAACAATTTGGCCATCTCGCTGACCTGTTGATATCAGAAGGTAACGATATCCAGTTGAATTTGTTTTAGTTGTTCAGTAACCTATTTAAATAGTATTGTGATTTTTTGATTGCTTATCATTGTAGACCGCAACAGCTCTGCAAAGCAAGTTGGAAAACAGAATCCATGAAACTGGCAGTGACTGGAAACCAGTTGGAAGACTTTGGTCTGTGATGTAGAGGAGTGGGCAGAGGGTGAGGAAATTCTTATTAATATTACATGTAGTCATGAAAAATTGTGTTACTATTACTGTCATTTTTTTTTCAGTAGCAGAAGCAAAGACAACAAAAAGAAGAAGTGATGTGGATGTCTTCGTCATATTGCATGGTATGTACACTAGACCTCTGTCAGTGTTGATTCTTTAAAAGTTGACGTATAATCCTTGTTATACAACTTTCTTTTCATAAATATATTTCAGACTCTGCTGACCCAGCAACAAAGAGGAGGGTGTTCAACATCATCCTGCTAGTCAGGATTCTTCAGGAGAAGCAGTGGATTCTTGTGGCAGAGATGGCCAACCACTATAAATACCTTTCAACTCATCCTGGTTCTTTCAAATAACTTTCCTGCTTGTTTGCTACTGAAAAGTACTGGTATGTATTTGTATTTTTTGGCACAGACATAAGCATAAGGTTACCCAGTCCAAAGGATATTAATATATTTTTATGTTGTTGTGTTCTTCTTTTAAGATTCGACATGTGGCCTTAACGAAGAGGGGTTAAAAGGTCTATGGATCATCATTCTCAAAAAGCAACAAAATAACTGAGAAATAAACAACAATACGATGGTGCAATCTAGAGACCTGCAAGGTACCTGCAAGTTTTGGATGGAGCAGAGAACATAGATTTTTTTTAAATAAAGCTCCAGCTGATGAGTATGACATTGACTGTGGATTTTCTTTTACTGTAATCCAGAAGAGGATGACCTTAACCCTGAATCTAAAGCATGTAATAAAATCTGTAAAAAATTAAATAAAATTGTCATCATCTATAACCAAATTGTCTTTTTTTTTTAAATACATAGATATGTACAGTATAGCATTCCTCTAAAATCAATCAGTGTTGTAAATTAAGAGCATTATTGTATGCCTAACTGCTTACAACATATAACGATTTAAGGAACTCTATATTAAAATGAAATTATTACATTAAGTGACATTAAGAGCTTTTAAAATATTAATTTTATGATACATTTTTATGATAAATTTAATTTTTGCATATACTTGGGCAAAAAATGTACATTATTATGGTCAACTGCTCAGATACCTCCAGTCAATATGTGGCTGAGTCAGGCAACCAGACTTCTACCTCTGGAAAAATTAACCTATGATTTACATCAAAGATCTGATGGATCTATTTGGTCCTCATGGATTTAAAAAAAAAAATAAAATAAAATTTATCTCCTTTTATTTTTGTCCTTACTTTGAAACATTTGTATTAATTTGTTAGAATGTCTAACAAAAAACTGCTGCACTTGTTGTGAGATAACAGTGCCACTGTTGTTATTCTGAAAATAAAAATTAACTTTGTATAATGTTTTATTGAATGCAAGATTAAAAATAAAATATTTTCCAAGAGATGGATTGCGGCTGGAAGAGCATCTGCTGCATAAAAACATGCTGGAAAAGTTGGCGGTTCATAGCACTGTGGCGACCCCTGGTTAATAAAGGTACTAAGCCAAAAAGAAAATGAATGAATGAAAATAAAATATGTATTGAAATATGTATTTTTGGTAGACATAGAACTACACAGTAACTTATAAATACAGCACAGAACTATTTTACTTCTAGTTTAGATAATTTAAATGTTTGCATTTTTATTTTGTTGGTTAATGGCTATGTATTTTTAATCATTTGGAGGTTTGAACTATTCGCAGCATTTGAAAGGATATCTTTTCATCATTGTTACCTCATTTCTCAATATTTTCATGATTCTTACAATGCAGCAAATCTTACAACCATTTGATCATAAAGAAAATAATTAACAAACTAACCCACATGCAGGACAAAGACATTATGTGGAATCATTATTAAACACAAGTTCATCCATTGTCATCAAATCATACTGTTACACAAACAGTTGAAGATTTAGAAAGTAAAAATAATCAGAAAAAGAGTGGTTTTTAAACAAATACATGTCTTTAAAAAGGTTTTATTTATAAACATTTACATATTTTAAAAGAGCTTTTATCCATATTTCAAATAAAGTGAAAACAATTAAATATCACATGATGACCATTAATGAAACACACTTACAGAATTACATCCACACATATTATTCTGAACTCATAACATTTGTGATGAACATAGATCACTATTGCTAATAACTTGTAATTAAAGAGGATACTAATGTTTAGCTTATTTTTACAGCTTTTTTTTTTTTTTACCACAACTGTACATGTGACAAAACAATTTCTTGTCCATGTTGAAGATAATACATCTACATAGGTTAACTGCCCTTTTACTCAAAGGGGATGAGTAGAGCCCCGTAGAAAAGGAAAAAGTATTCACATTTCAAACGAGAAATGAGTGAGAGAATATCAGCAAGACTATTACCTATGCTATGTTCAATAAATAATGTTGGATATAATAGTCTGATATATACTGATCAAGTCAATAAAAGCTGTTTAAAAAATACTCATTGTAAAATAACAAATTTATGCCTGGCTTTCATATATGTCATAAATATATGCACAATGACCTTATTCAGATAGTCTTTAGTTCATTAAAATTTGTATCTGTTCCATTTTATTACAAAAGGCCTTAAACTACATTACCCACAATCCTTTGTCGCTGTATAGATGGGAGGGGAAAGACATGGCGCTACAAATTGTAGTTCCTTGAAAGGTGTAGTTAGGGTTAAGTTTAGGGTTACGATCTTGGTTAATCGTTAACTATTTAAAACACAGCGATAACTCATTGATAAAGGACACTGTTAGTAAAGTGGCAAAGTTAGCAAAACATAGTTAGCAACACGAAGGATCTTTTAATTTGGCTTTGAAGTTATAGTCCAATCACAACGTCGCAATCTACGTCACACTTTGTCTCTATTTGGTAATCTTCCGGCTGAAGGTTGATTATAACCTTATAATATAACTTAAATATCAAAATGTGTATTAATATTACATGTTATTTATTGTCTTATTAAAAATACAAATGTATATTTACCGTGAGATTACTTTGTGGGGGTAACCTGATGTGCAAAATGATCATAGTAAAACCAGATCATAGGCAGTATACTTAATTTGAAACGAATAATAAAATAATAAAAAAGCTTCATGTTTGAAAACATTTCAAGCATTTGCTGTAACTAAACCCTGCATCATGTAGGTATACAAATATAAATATATGTCAAACTTAAATGACAAATATAGTGCCCATTAAATAGTATAAATAGTAGTTCATTGTAAACGAGAATGCAAATAAACACAATAAATTTTTAATGAAACATTTATAATTTATTTATAATGCCACAAATAAAAATAAATAATAAAAATCACACAAAAATGCAAAAATATATATTTTAACCAAAAATATATATTTTATAAGTTTTTAATGCAATAATATATTACCATACATATATAAATGATTAAAAACAATTATAATTGAAGGAAATGTATATTTTGTATTATAATTATTATATTTATTTTGTGATATTTATTCATGTCATACATCTGGTATGTCAAGCTCAAGTAAAACTGCACTGCAAAAAATCTTTTCAAATGATGCCTTTGGAAATGCCATCATAATAAACAGCTTTCACAACAACAAGAAGTCAAGTTCATGACAAATGCAAATTATGTTTATAATAACAACTTTCTGAACTTAAACATCAAAAGTAGAATAAGTTCAAAACATATTCAAGTATTTACTGAAGAATAGCAAAAACTATTTTTACAAAACACTGAGAACAAAAGTGTGCTTGGTGAGTCCAGGTGTTTATGCTGACTAGACTGTCATATTGCAATCCGGTTAGCATGAGGAGACTTGGGCGTAAAGTGTCAGGAATTCCTGGAGGGCTCCCATGTGTTATTCCAGGTTTTGCCACTGTAAAGTATTAGAAGTGCGCAATATCATTACTGAACAAAGAATGAGCGTTAGGTTTCATTTAGAAAGTTCAGTGATATTTATTTATATATGTAAAGTGTCATTAAACCTGGCACTCTTGAATTAACTGTATAATAGGTTAAACATTTCCAGCATGTTTCCATTTATTCCAAGCAGATCTGTCAGTTCTACAAACTCAGAGATCAGGATAGTAACTGCACTTCTCATTATGAACACCCTTATCCTTCACATACATTTTTATCACCACTGATGTCCACTGTTGTAGTTTTCATTGAAGGGAATGCTGACACAAATTCCAGCATGATTTTTTAAATAGCAGAATATGGGTATTATTGGGCCAAAACCTTAAAAAATATAAGATGCAAGATTTGAATCTTGATGAACATATTGTTAATTCACGTCTTGCAATTTAAAACACATCTCATGTTTGACTCATCAATTATATGAAAACTACAACAGCATACTGTGCTTCACCCTAAAATATTTCTAAATTATAACAAGCTTATTGCTTTACATGGCTAAACATTTATTTTATGCCTGCATGATTCACTGCTATTACTGTAACCCATTACACTCTTAACCCAAACTAGTTGACTTTATTAGAAAACTGCATAGAAACATGTTGCCTTAAATCCTTTATGTTTTTACACAAGGTGAAACTAAACAGCCCACTTTAAATTAACCTAGAACCTTTACAATCTTCTTGAACTTACAGTAATATTTTAATTCAAGTTTGGCTGTTAAGTTGTACCTTGTATAAAATGTAAGGGGTTTAAGCCACTGGGTTTCTATACAATTTTCTAGTAAAGTCAACTAGATTGGGTTAAAGGAACAGTTCACTATTTACTCTCCTTTAAGTGGTTGTAAACCTTTTTTAAAAACTTCCAAGTTACTTTGTGTTGAACATGAAGGAAGTTTTTTGAAGAAAGCTGGAAAGCTGAAAACATTGACATACATAGTAGGAAAAAACAAATACTATGGAAGTTAATGTTTGCAGGTTTTCATCTTTCTTTAAAATATAATTTTTTTGTGTTTAACTGAAGTAAGCAAGTCAGACATATTTGGAACAAGTGAAGGATGAGTCAATAATGACAGAATTTTCATTTTTGGGTGAATCTCTTTAAGAGTATACTGAAAGAAATGTCCTACTCAATGAAGCTAACTTCAGCTGCATGTGTAGCCCCATGAGTACTTATCTAGAAATCAAAACAATGATCACGTCAGTCCCATTTTAGGCCCTTTATATCATATTGGCCACAGAATGGACAACTTAGTGTTGCAATAAAATAAAAAAATTAATAAAACGATGACTTACCACACAATACAAGACAAACAGTGAATTTTCAGCTCTGCCTTTGCTGTACACAAGATGAGGTTCCAGCTTCAACACTGATCTGAGTGGGGCAGTTGTGCAGCTCTGTGAGGTTGTGACTGTTTAGCTGCAGTGCTGTGAAGAGTTCTTTATTAAAAGAAAGTACATTCTTTTAAAATCTGTACATAATATCAAAGAAAATACAATGATTTTTATATAATGATTAATTCTGAACAAAAACATTACCCTTAGTCAAAATGAATTCATATGTCAAAAGTTTCTGCATCTGAATTGAATAAAAACAGATGTGACATTAGTTAAACCCACTAAACTACTAGATACATCAGTACTGCATTAAGCAGTTGTAAAGTAATGTAAGTGTAGTCCAAAATGAGCCTTAATCTGTTTAAGATAATGATTTAAAAAAACGTTGCTTGTGTTAAAAACAATCCAGCCACTTGTAATACATTTGATCAATGGTACATTTCTGAGAAGGTGCAAGGTAATCCTTGAGTTTTACCATTACCATCCTGACTGACATAATATTTGAAAAGAAGACAGCTTGTTGTGCCTCTTTACCACAATTTAGAGATGATAGATTCTTTATTTTATTAAATAAATTGGTAAAGGCCAAATTGTACTGGTAATAGTGTAAGATATTCATTGTGTGACATACATCAGCTTAAGTTATACTTGAGCTTTTGTTATGCTATATATATATATATATATATATATATATATATATATATATATATAAATATATATATATATATATATATATATATATATATATATATATATATATATATGTGTGTGTGTGTGTGTGTGTGTGTGTGTGTGTGTGTGTGTGTGTGTGTGTGTGTGTGTGTGTGTGTGTGTGTTTTAAGGCATGAAAAATAATTGTTTTTACAATAAACCTTTGGAAACACTTGATGTTCTTTAATATTAAAACAATTACGAATACATTTGTATTATTAGAGTTGCATATTGCATATTATAGATTTTGCACGAATTCTATTGTGGAAAACAACAATCTGGTTACACTGTTCCTTATCTTAAAATGTATATATTGTTCTAATGCATGACCAACGTTATATGTGAGAAAAATATGTTTTTAATAAATGAACTTGATGTAATTAGATAACGTCGCTAGTTTACAGTACATGCTTTATCAACAAATCGTGTTTATTTGTTTACTTTTTACTTACCTTGTGGAAAACCGCAGTGAACCTTGGGATCGCAATGAACCTTGGGATAGCGAGCATAGACTGTAAAAAATAGATCGCCACATACAATGACCCCAACTTTAATAAATAATTTAAAATGAAAAATATCAGCTGAAAACATTTTTAAACTTAGTACTTGAAATTTAATATTTTTTTTAAAGTAAAATAATAAAGTAAATAATAAATAATATGAATGAATCAAAGTTTTATTAGGCATAGTTACCCTAAACTGGACAACCGAATATATTTTCACTCATTAAATATAAAGTAAATGATAACATATTTATAAACACCAACTAATCTCCAATAAAAATATATTATGCAGCATTAACGTAATATTTAATGTTGACAGTTGAACTCATCTGAGAACTCACCGCTGATGCAGTTTGACCAATAGCAGAGCGGCGTTAAACTCACCGTGAAGGGATGTCACGTGGGCCGAAGTTTATTCATACAGTAGTTTCGACCCCGTTTACAGACGCTTTTCATGAACAAAATAAAAATTACATATTTTTAAAATAAGAAAACTAAGATAATAGGCGTAAATCAGGTTTTAAAAATTGCGTTGACATCTATTGATAATTATACGAGCCTCCAGCGTCTCCATATGACGCCTCAGGCTCAGGCACAGATTCTATAGGGAATCCCTGCACGTCTAAATATGACGCTAAAGGGGTACCCTGTGCGTCAATAACTGACGCCGAGGGTTCCTGACCAAGCGTCAGTATGTGACGAGTTGGGAGTGAGAATGTGTTGGTTGTGCAAAGAACTGCATGGAAGTGATGCTTTATTTGTCTATAATATGTCCCTGTAAATACCATTAGTGTGAAGTTGTTGGTGTCATACTGCCCCATAGCATTCATTTTACTTAGAAACTGTGGTCAAATGTATGTTGAAGTACATTTTCGGTTCAAAGAAATGTACTGTAGCCGAAGCACATATTTTCAATGAGTCTGTGTTGAATAAATTGTAACATCCAAAAATGTCCACTATGATTTCAGGGGACTTTAACATTAAAGTTACAGAAAAGCATTTAGATTAAGAAGCAACAATTTTGACTTCACACTGACTTTCAAGAATGATGTTTTAATGCCATGTGCAGCCATACAGGTGTCTGACAGGACAAGCACAGGTGTGCTGGACTGACAGCTGAACAGCAGCCTCTGTGTCGGTGGCCTGAGGGATTATGTGTTAGTTTGGCTAGCAGGGCAAAGCGCATTGAAATTCAGCGTCAGCAAAACAGCGGATGGATCATCCCTGTGAACTGACAGCTCTGACACACTCCTCTCAATATTCTCGGCAGTCTCTGTGTGCTTCAAAACCTTCAGAGGATCCACAGCACAGCACTTTTTTTAAAGAGGAAAGCGAACATAACTAATTTAAACCAGCAGTTTTAAGTAGTCAGCATGAAAGGACAGTTCACCTAGAAATATAAAAATGCTTTACTCTCCTTTATGTTATTCCAAACCTGAATGACTTTCTTTTATCAGTGTAACAAGTTGCTCTTTTCTAGCTATTCTTTGAAACTTCGTGTTCACAGTATGAAAAAAAAAATTATATATATATATATATATATATATATATATATATATATATATATATATATATATATATATATATATATATATATATATATATATAGCAGCTTTGATGTTTTGTGTTGAAATGGAATAAAGAAAGTCATTTGGGTTTGGAACAACAGGAAGATAAATTAATGATGTTGCACTTTTTAAAATATTTGACAGGGAAAACTACTCAAATGTGATTGATTCTGGATATGCGAAGTGTTTGTTTTCCTCTTGTAAAACTCCTTCGCTTCGTACTACAAATGAACAGAGGCACAATCTCCTTAAGTGATCAGAGGCTTTAATCCAAAACAGATTTAAGCCTGTGAGAAGGGGAAAGGACCTTGCAAGGAAGACAATGCAGATGATTTTATTAGCCAACAAAAAATGTGTAAAAATTTGGCTAGTCGTAAAGAAGTAGAAAAGATTGCCTAGTGTTCATTCAGAAGTCTTTGTTAATGATCAGTTTTAGAGTGTAAAAAAAAAAGTCAATAGATCATTTGATAACACTTTGCAACATCAGTATATGAATAACCACTAATATTTAAACCAAACGTTACTTTCTTGTGAACTAATGATAAGTTAAGGCATTCGCTGCACTGTTGACGATTTTAGTAGATTCCACAGTATTTAACTGTATCATGAACTGTATTTTACAGTTCGTCATCCTGGAATTATAAGGTTCTATCTGCGTTCCGAATGATTTTGAGATATTGAGCTTCAAAGTTTTTTACATTCCATAGCAAACAATATGTGTTTAACATTTGTTTTTTTTAAATGAAAAGTAAAAAAAAAACTCCCATAATGTAAATAAGTTGTCATTCAATAAGAATTTGTCAGTAACTCAATTTTGACAAAAATGTCAGATAGAACCTAATAAATCAAAGGTGAGGAGTTATGCAGTATGTTACTGTAATTTAAAGTTTTATTGTGAAAATGACTGTATATTTTACAGTAAAGATATACATACAAATCTGTTAATACATATACAGCAATTAATAATCCTGTTGCAAAACGCAGCAAAACCCCCTACATGATGGTAAGTTCGATTGCGGTGTTTACATGCCTGTGCTGCACTTCAATAATGCGACTAAAATCGAAATACTCCACATGTCTTAATTCGATTGACATGGTAGACTCTTAATCAGAGTACTGTCTTAATCGCATTAAAATCAATTTATTGGTGTCCATGTAAACGTAGTGACAGGCTCATTACGAAAATGTTGCCCGGCATTTCTGTAGATCGTCAGTTATGTAGTCAGAGCTACGTATGGCTGCATTTAATATTTAAAACGAACAGGGGTGGTAAGACGCCAACGACAGCTTCTGTTTCTTTTAGCGCTGACAGCTGAGCCGTGTGGACGGCTTTACCACTGTTACCAGTTAGCCCAGTAGCTTGCTGCATTGGTCCGCAGACTTGAGATGCAGAGAAGAGTTGACTGTGACAATGGGGTTTGAGTCTGGTGAAGAACGGTCCCAGAAAGCGGGTTAAACAAAAACAAAAGGCAAAAAAATAAAACAAACAAGTAAAAAACAGGGTGAAAACATAGTAAGATTTAAAAACATGGTAAAAATCAGGCGAGGGCTTTTCTTTTTGTGGATTGCTTTAGAAAACATTGACGGTTGGGTTTAGGGAAGGGAATGATAGGGTCAGTTGGTGCTTTTAAAAACACTATGGGTTGCGTTTAGAGAAATGGGTGGGCAGACTTATCGGGCTGTCAATCAGTCAGTCAGTAGACAGTAGCCTCTGGTGCGTTCGTAATAACAAAAACTGCAAAAAAAAAAAAAGTATCTCCTGGGATGTATTGTGTGATCTCTAGAAATGTATATAGGGGTACATATCTACAATGAGCCTGGGTTTGTTATTATAAAGTGTTGCCCCATAGATTGATAGACCTATGTCATTGACATAGGGGGTACTCACACTATCCTATCCGAACCATGTGTTGGCCCATTTCCCAGATCGTTTGAGAAGTGTGATTGCTCTGAATTGGGCTCAGGTACAGGTACATTTCACTTGGCTGGCCCTGGCCCTTTTGGAAGAGGTGGATTTCACTTGGGCTTTGGCATGGTATGCTTGTAGTGTGAGTGCAAAACGCGCCTGAGCCTGGAACTGAAAGCGAGACGTGACTTTTACTGGACTGTTTTAAATGGATTAATTC
Source organism: Danio rerio (assembly GCF_052040795.2). NCBI lineage: Eukaryota > Metazoa > Chordata > Actinopteri > Cypriniformes > Danionidae > Danio > Danio rerio. The sequence continues at coordinate 48,717,482 of NC_141038.1, read as the reverse complement.
ATTATTTTTATTATTCGTAGATTATTAAAGACCCAAACCCCTCACAGCACTACACCTGCACCTTCAGCAAACCTCCTAATTCCTGCAGCACAAGGACTTTCTGATTGTTTGAGCGTCAAAAGTGGCTGATCTTTTCCACGAAATATTTGACTGTGTCACTGCATATCAAAACCACTTAAATGATATAATAGTAAGAAATCTCCACTGTGCTGAGCGAGAGTGCTTACTGAACAGCGCATCATCAATGACGTAAGTGTGCCCAGGCCCGAATGTAATGTGAGTGCGGGCTGTCGGGGGAGACGGGAGATGGTCAAGCGTGCTTTGGGCTGGTTCAAGGCAACTGTACATAGTGTGAGTACACCCAAAGTAAACTAAATGAAAACATTCATTTCTAAGCATCTTACTTCCTAACATGGCTGGGTCATTTACAATATAACACATAGGCTTACACCTTGTTAGTGTAACATATCATACAGTGTCCTTATTATAGGCTTTCTTTGCATCTTCCTTAATCATTTTCATCTCAGCTTCTGGAATTAAAAGCAGCAAACAAACCAGATCTCCCAGCGACTTCAAGTCCTGCAAATTAAGAAGCTCTGATCATGTAATCCTGCTCTAATACGTATTCCTGGAGGAAATCAGCGATGAACTTGCTTTGAAGGCCAAGCCAAACCATTAATAAAGCAGAAGCTCTATAGTTTTTAACAAGCTGGACCGCAGCTATGGGAGCAACACTGAGCTTATAAATCACGGCCCATGAAAACAAGTGTTACAGACGATTGTTTAGACGACCCCAGACCAAATGCTTTTATAGTGATATCAAACGCAATATCACAGCAATTCGTAACTTCCTGATTTAATGGTTAAAAAGTAATTATTTTTAAGATTTCATTCATACATTTTAGTATGATTTGCTCATTCCCCAATAATGCCGAGTTCAGACTGCATGATTTTCAAAGTAGTCGTGTCACAGATGTTTTCACACTGCATGACTATCTGGGCTAGCGTTTCGTCGCTGCTTTGTTTACACTGCAAGATGGATCGGCGACAGGGACTTTCACATTGCATGACTTTACTATAGGAAGAATCGCAGACAACTTCGTCCAAACTACGTCTCACAGCCAAAAACACATAGCATATCTTTTGTTATTAACTACACAATGAGAAAGAAGCCTTTAATGGGGTAGAAAATGTACATATTTGCTCACCTGTGTTTAAAGAGAATTAGCCATTTCTCCTCAACGTTGATAATAAACTAATTTCTTTCTGTATGAAACGTCAAACAGACACGGTTGCTTCTGAGTCCTGTCAAACCTCCACTAGTTTTTCCTCCATTTTGTGGTTCCAAATAAACCGAAAAAGAGCGCTTTTAACTTCTCCCCCTGCCTCCCGCTGGCCTGCAGCAGGTAAACACACACGCACACACAAGTGAAAGCTGCTCTCTCATTGGCTGTAGGCGATCACTGATGTTATTTTCAGTCAAAACACAATTCACACGGCATGATTTGAATCGCCGACAGCTCCAAATATTTAGCATGCCAAATATCTCACAGGCATCGGCGACTCATCGGCGATTCTCTCAGATCGCGATAGTTCATACTGTGTGATTGTCACTCACGTGCACGAGCACCGATTTGCCTGTGATTTCAGGCATTTGTCGGCAATTTCTCAAAACCTGTCGGCGAGCCAAAATCGGGGCTAAAATCACGCAGTCTGAACTAGGCATAAGGGGTAGGATTAGGGGTGGGGTTTAGGGACACACTTCCTTTTAAAAATAGCATGTTTTGTATGAGTTTGTATGACGCAGCTACTTTTTTTTTACAATAAATGGGTAAAATATTTGGAGTACGTTTCCTCGTGAGATCGGGCTGGTGGTATTAGAAATATACACTCCTGTTTAAGTCTCCCATATTTCACACCAATCTCCTGCCACCTTTCCATTTTGTCATTTCTCGTGGGAATTGTATGGTCCAATCTAGTAACAAAAAATCTTGTACGAACCTCATTACCTCACACAACTGCTAAAATATTCAAATCTCAAAGCATTTTTACCTCAAACTGACAACATACAACACAATTGCACTGTTGATTTCCGTGCAGGTAGATGCAGGATTTGAATGGGATTGAATGCGGTAGCAACATACGTTGTAGATAAGTATTTTTGTTGAAAAATGACCACAAAAAACTTAACAAGGTTTATAATTTGTAATTGAATATGTGTCTCACCTATCTATCTCCATATGGACAACTTTTCTGACATGGTCAGCTTGCTTAGTAGCTCAGCTTGTATGGTGTTTACTTGTCAAATGTGCACCAAAATGTAATAAGAGCACTGTATTTTAGCTTCGCAAAGATGCAGGTTGAGGCACATATTTCCAATGAGTCTTGATTGAATCATTGTGCACTAAAAGCAAATCAACAATTGTCATGACCAACCCAGACCATGTCAGTTCAAGTGAAGTTTATGTATAAACTAATTTCGAGAGGATCACGTGCTTATGATTGCTAGCGGCTGGATCCGCATTATCCAGTTCACTATGCTCCAATCAGATGACTCCTAAACTACTATAAATACCCTGGGTTTCATTCCACTGCTATCTTCGTTTTGAAAAGTCCCCCCTTCCACCCCTACTCCTCCTTCTTCCTAGATGGGTGACACGGTCACAGCAAGAATGTCTCTGATTCCAGGCTTTACCAAACCAGCAGACATTTCTGTGTGCAGTTTGCATTTTCTCCCCATGCTCACGTGGGTTTCCCCCGGGTTCCCTGGTTTCCTCCCACCGTCCAAAAACATGCAAATTAAGTTAATAGACTAATCCAAATCGGCACCATAGACATGCTTCTAGTATGTAGTTATCTCCAAGAGCAATCACTTACTGTTCATTGGTTACTACAGCAGGGGAGTTCTTGAGATCTACCTGAGCTCAAACTCCCCTCCCGCCTTGCAACGGGAGGGAACCCTGGGCTAGAGGATCTCATGAGCTCAGGGCTCTCTCCCAGGACAGCATGCCAAACAACCTTTTATAATCAATCATCAGCTAAGTGTGAACTCTTGAAATTCAATTGTAGTGAAAAATGGCATGAAAAACACTTTGTAAAACTGCAGTTACATTTTCAACAACAAAAGTTGTCAGGGTAGTGATCAGGATTCCATAATGCAGTCAGAAAGAGTAAATAAACATCCATAAATCACAATCTGGGGACATCACGGTGGCGCAGTGGGTAGCACAATCATTCACAGCAAGAAGGTCGCTGGTTCAAACCTAGGCTGGGTCATTTGGCATTTCTGTGTGGAGTTTGCATGTTCTCCCCGTGTTCATGTGGGTTTATTCCAGGTGCATCGGCTTCTCCCACAAGTGGTATAGGTGAATTGAGTAGTCTAAATTGTCAGTAGTGTGTGAGTTTGAATGAATGTGTATTGACGTTTCCCTGTAATGAGTTGCAGCTGGAAGGGCATCTGCTGTGTAAAACATATGCTAGATTAGTTGGTGGTTCAATCCGCTATGGTGACCACAGATTAATAAAGGGACTAAACCAAAAAGAATGAATGAATGAAAAAATAAATGTTCAAATACTAAACTTCAGCGATAAAAATGTACAAAAACGGATGTTTTGTTCTTGTTCCTATCTTTGAAAGCAAAGCAGAACATGTTATTTTATAATTTTTAATAATATTTATTTATTTTTTGTTGGAGTTTGGTCACAATTTGTGATTTTAGTTACGTCCAGATCTTTTGTCAGTGTCCGAAACATATGTCAAGCATTCTGGTCCTCCTCATAGAAGTACATACAGACATCCTTTAGAAGTGCATGTTAGGTTAAGTTTTGGGCCACAACCACATGGTTTGAGGTTCAAAACTGACAGTTATCAGTCCGCATATGAAGACTGCAAATTTTGATAATTAATACTAACTAATCAGGCAGTTCTGATTCAGTTCTTTCTTTTAGCGAGACTTAAAAAACATTTTAACAGCTGCATTACACAATTTATGAAACATAATATCCACATAATAGGAACGCTTATAATATTTTATAGCACCTGATATAAAGTTGTACGACCCTTTTTGAAAGCATGAATAACTATATGCAATTTTTGGGAGTCATAACATTTATTACTGTGAGTTTATCAATTTCCCTCAGCGTGTGTTTTCCTCTGTCTCTCCATCATACGCTGCAAATCAGATCACCAAACGCTGTCGTTTCTCTCATTACCTGCAGCACAAGCAGTAAATAGCCTTGCGCCACCTCCATTTTTTGGTATTAATCTACTCTCCGTGTGCATTTTCTCTGAGTCTCGGGGTGAATTTAGTGATTTAGGTTGCCATCAGGCTTGTAATGAGAGATGGTTTTGCTGGAGTTATGCTGTACGGCCTCTTCTTACAGCAGGCGCAATGTGATTTGTAATGGCAACAGAATTATGACGTTTTATAACCTTTACTTGCTAGGCGAAAGCCTCCAGAGCTCCTTCAAATATCAATTCTTCATATTTGCCATGTACTTCCTTTGCAGCTTCAGGTTGCAGAGAGATGTAAATGTGTGGAGTATAATAATTTGGCTTCTTACATTTTGATGTTCAAACCTGGTTCAATCATGTTAATGTTTAAGCACATACTAATGTAAAATTTACATCATAAAATTATATTTTAGGGTGACACGGTGGCTCAGTGGTTAGCACTGTCACCTCACAGCAAGAAGGTCGCTGGTTCGAGTCCCAGCTGGGTCAGTAGGTATTTCTGTGTGGAGTTTGCATGTTATCCCTGTGTTAGCATGGGTTTCCTCTGGGTGCTCCAGTTTCCCCCACAGTCCAAGCACATGCGTAAAAGGGTACAAATAATAACTTAGATTACAGATCGAGTTAAGTCAGCTAAACTGTTAAATGTGACTATATGGGAAGCAAGAAATAATTTTAATATATTCGTAAGAAATACACTCACCGGCCACTTTATTAGGCACACCTTACTAGTTCCAGCTTGGACCAACTTTTGCCTTCAGAACTGCCTCAATCCTTTGTGGCATAGATTCAACAAGGTACTGGAAATATTCCTCAGAGATTTTGCTCCATATTGACATGATAGCAGCATGCAGTTGCGGCAGATTTGTTGGCTGCACATCCATGATGCCAATCTCCCGTTCCACCACATCCCAAAGGTGCTCAATTGGATTGAGATCTAGTGAATGTGGAGGCCAGTTGAGTACAGTGAACTCATTTTCATGTTCAAATAAACAGTCTGAGATGATTCACGCTTTATAGACATGGATGGACATGGTCAGCAACAATACTCATGTATGCTGTGGCATTGACAAGATGCTCAATTGGTACGAATAGGCCTAAAGTGTGCCAGGAATATATTCTACAAAATTCTGTGCAGAAATAGCAAAAAATGTCTGCAGATTCTGTCTGGCTCTAGTTATTGGTAGGGCCAGACAGAATCTGCGGATCTTTTTTTTCTCTATTTTTGTAGATAATTCTGTAAAAATTCTGCAGATTTATGCAGAATGATTTCAGGAGTATCGTAACTAAATCTATGATTAAGTAGACTTAATCTATGAAATAAATATTGGTTTTTCCTTTTATTTAATGTTTATAATGCAAATCCAATTAGAGCCACTTATTTGGTAAACAAACCAAGTCTCTTATGTAATATATCTACTAAAAGACAGAAAATTTCACTTTCCAAAACTGTATTGTAAATATATCATATGAATATGTTAATATTACTATTATTATATCATGGGCGACGCAGTGGTGCAGTAGGTAGTGCTGTCATCTCACAGCAAGAAGGTCGCTAGATCACTGGTTCGAGCCTCGGCTCAGGCGTTTCTGTGTGGAGTTTGCATGTTCTCCCTGCATTCGTGTGGGTTTCCTCCGGGTTCTCTGGTTTCCCCCACAGTCCAAAAACATGCGGTACAGGTGAATTGGTTAGGCTAAATTGTCCGTAGTGTATGACTGTGTGAATGAGTGTGTGTGCATTTTACTCAGAGACGGGTTGTGGCTGGAAGGACATCCGCTGTGTAAAAACGTGCTGGATAAGTTGGCGGTTCATTCCGCTGTGGCAACCCTGGATTAATAAAGGGACCAAGCCGAAAAGAAAATAAAATAGAAAAAAAAAAAGAAAAATGATGACATCACAGTAAAATTAGTGAAATTAATTTAAAAACTGAATAAATATAAATTTACACAAATTTACACAACCAAATACATAAACTCAATGATGGGCTAAAATAAAAAAAAAAAAGTGATTGGGCTAGTTTTGCGGCAAAAACCTGGCAACCCTTGTGCATTCAACAATCCAGTTTAACTGAAATCCAATATTTCCAACACAATTTCAAATTGTCACAGTATTTATCACCATGAACATCCTTCCAAACTTCTTTTCTCAGTGCTCATCAAAATAAAAAAAGTAAAAAAAGAGTCAGGTTTTTGGAAGGAGATAAGGGTTGAGTAAATTAATTCCGGGTGAACTATTTCTTCAAACACAATCCCTCCGAGAAGAGATCAGAATGTGTCAGACACCTTCATATTTAGTCTATGAAGCAGAAGCGTCTGTCTGGGCTGTTTTTCATGCAGGGCCTATGTAATGCTAATGAGCAACGAGGCTGCGAAACGCTCGCACGTGTCTAATTAAGATGCGCTACTAATGCAGCGTTTCTCCGTGTGCTAAATACACTAATATTAGATGGCAGAAACGTTCAGCGCCAACTGGAAGCATCTTCTTATTACATGGGTGGCATTTTTAATGAGAGCTACATATAATCCAATTAAAGCAGAAATTAATTTGTTTACAATTAGAAAAGCGCTGCAGGTGTATGAGTGTGTGTTGGAGACTCACCTAGATGAGGTTTTAAATGTATAGTACATCTTTTGATTAGTTGAGATTAGCGTGATATTAAAGTTCACCAGGGCAGCATGGTGTCGCAGTGGGTAGCACTCTCGCCTTACAGTTAGAAGGTCGCTGGTTTGAGCATTGGCTGGGTCGGTTGGCATTTTTGTGTGGAGTTTGCATGTTCTCCCTTTTTGCATGTTTTCTCCAGGTGCTCCGGTTTCCCCCACAAGTCCAAAAATATGTGGTACAAGTGAATTGAGGAAGCTAAATTGTCACACAGCAAATAGACTGCTGGTTCGAGTCCCGGCTGGGTCAGTTGGCATTTCTGTGTGGAGTTTGTAAGTTCTCCCAATGTTGCTGTGGGTTTCCGCTAGGTGCTCTGGTTTCACATCACATCACACATAGCAAAATATCTTTGGCCCTTTTCTGGCTCACATAATCAGGTTTTACTTCGCCCACATACCGCAGTCTATTACGGTACATGGCTGGACCAAGTCTGGCTTTCAGACAAGAACCAAACAAGCACCATATCTGGGCCAAGTCTCAGCCAAGTTAAAAAACCATAACTGGACCGGAACTTGGCCAGATATGTTGGTGTGTCAGTGTTCTGTAATAAAATGGATAAATCCATGAATCCTTGCGCTTTAGGCAGGCAAGGGACGTGCTTTTCCTCGAAGCGACCTGATTGGTCAAGATAGGCCAAACTTACATTCATTTATTCATTTATTTTCTTGTCGGCTTAGTCCCTTTATTAATCTGGGGTCACCACAGCAGAATGAACCGCCAACTTATCCAGCAAGTTTTTACGCAGCGGATGCCCTTCCAGCTGCAACCCATCTCTGGGAAACATCCACACACACATTCACAAAAACACACACTCATACACTACGGACAATTTAGCCTACCAAGTTCACCTGTACCGCATGTCTTTGGACTGTGGGGGAAACCAGAGCACCCGGAGGAAACCCATATGAACGCAGGGGGAACATGCAAACTTCACACAGAAACGCCAACTGTAATAATAATGTAATAATAATAATAATGATAATAATAATAAAACAAAGGGGTTGTTAATTCTGTTAAATTAGTTTTTTTCTTTCATAAAAAACCGATAAGAGAACCCTTAAAGTACCGAACCGATAAATGGTATTGATAAAAGTAATACCATTAAAACCCTAACAATACCAATCCCTAAATGAATGCCTGCTGTGCCAGATTTATGCCAAATCTGGGCCAGAATTCTTTGCTACCTGGGATGCACTATGGGTGAATTAAATAAACTAAATTGGCCGTAGTGTATGAGTGCGTGTGAATGAGAGTGTATGGGTGTTTACTGGGTTGTGGCTGGAAGGGCATCCTCTGCGTAAAACATATGCTGGAATAGTTAGCAGTTCATTCTGCTGTGGTGACCCCTGATAAATAAGGGACTAAGCCAAAGGAAAATTAACACTATAGGAACATGGGAATTTCTTCTTTTCTGGTCGCCCTTACTAACATCCCCGTAGGGAAAGCAGAATACTCTACATTTTGTCAATAAAATCAGATTTGCATGCTGATGACACTACAGAATATGCCGCTCTTTGTTTTCCAGAGAGATTTTATTCCCCATAGGGATTTAAAGGGGTTTTGCTTTGATCTTTTGACGTATCGAAGGTCTTTTCCCCATGGGTGTTTTTCAGCTTTAATTGACAGTGGAGTGTGTAGATATAAATGCGTACAAGAGTTGAGAAAGAATAAAAGGATCAGCAAAGAATCTGCAATATACCTGTATATAAATTCAGTCTCTTACACACATATATCCATGCATCTAAACGCGCACATTTGATGCACAAACACACCTTTTAAATGTAACAAAAACTCGACAACTGAAAGTTACTGACTGCTGTGTATTTAATGTGGTGTAAAGATTATTATGCATTATTAAAACATCAAGGAGGATGCAGCATTCACTTCAAAATTAAAACTACTTTATAATTTTATGCAACACTTTTAAATTTAAAAGCTAAACACGAGGGCAATCTTAAACAAAAAAAGGCTTTAGCTTATAATATAATATATATTAATAATAATATACAGTTGAAGCCAGAATTATTAGCCCCCCTTTAAATTTTTTTCCTTTTTTAAATATTTCCCAAATGATGTTTAACAGAGCAAGGACATTTTCACAGTATGCCTGATAATATTTTTTCTTCTGGAGAAAGTCTTATTTGTTTCATTTCAGCTAGAATAAAAGCAGTTTTTAATTTTTAAAACACCATTTTAAGGTTAATATTATTAGCCCCTTTAAGCAAATTTTTTTTCGATAGTCAACAGAACAAACCATCGTTATACAATAACTTGCCTAATTACCGTCCTACCTAGTTAACATATTTAACCTAGTTAAGCCTTTAAATGTCACTTTAAGCTGTATAGAAGTGTCTTGAAAAATATCTAATCAAGTATTATCTACTGTCATCATCGCAAAGATAAAATAAATCAGTGATTAGAAATGAGTTATTAAAACTATTATGCTTACATAGTACCACAATCAATGAACGAATGAATGAATTAAATACTGAAATAAAGTCGGGATGATTAATTTGTGAAGCCACTTCCTTTTAGTTTTAAAGCCTCTTTATTCTGAGGAGAAAGAACACTATGATAAGCTTCAAAAGGAGGACATTTTTGGACATGTTTCTCCCCTGTGCTTTTAGCAGAAATGAAAATGATTTAAAACATTTACTCTTTGAATCTTGGTCTTCAAAGTCTGTTATCTTTTTTACATTGTGGAAACAGATCTTGAATGTTAATCCAACAAGAGATTGTTAGATCTTTCCTTCTTCTGTAGTCGACTTCAGTGGATTAACTTAAGTTTTTTCAAACACACACATACACGCGCACATACACAGGTAAAGGCCATTCTCCAGATCTGCTGAGCTGTTTTATTTAGCCTGTCTTTATTGTTTTCACTTATTCTTCCCGACCGCAGCATTTATCATGACTATCTCCTGTTCTCAAGGGAATGCTGTCATGTTGCTTCAAATACTGTTCCTCCTCCTCCTCCTCCTTCTCTCTATCACCAAAAGAACAGCCGTGACTAAGAGGTCTGGATGGTTGTTGCTGCTTTTAAGAAACATTTTGATCTCCAGGATATTTTAGAGGCTAAAATTTGAAATAGGCTCACTGCATTTGTGTTTGTTTCCAAACTTGCAAAATACATTCAAATTACATGCCAGACAAGTTCATTTATATACACATACTGTATATAAAATACAAAACATATATTTTGAAATGTCCACTTTCATTCAAATTTTTAAACCATTTGAATTACTAATAGGTATGTTCAAATACACTCACCGGCCACTTTATTAGGCACACCTCACTAGTACCGGGTTGGACCCACTTTTGCCTTCAGAACTGCCTTAATCCTTCGTGGCATAGACTCAACAAGTTACTGGAAATATTCCTCAGAGATTTTAGTCCATATTGTGTGTCGGCTGCACATCCATGATGCGAATCTACCGTTCAACCACATCACAAAGGTGCTCTATTGGATTGAGACTGGTGACTGTGGAGGCCATTTGAGTACAGTGAACTCATTGTCATGTTCAGAATATCTCCCCCATGTCATTAAACCACCACCACCAGCCTGAACCATTGATACAAGGCAGGATGAATCCATGCTTTTGGCATCAACAAACAAGTATGTTGTTGATGCCAAATTCTGACCCTACCATCCGAATGTTGCAGCAGAAATCGAGACTCATCAAACCAGGCGAGGTTTTTCCTTCTATCTACAGTCTTCTATTGTCCAATTTTGGTGAGCCTGTACGAACTGTAGCCTCAAATTTCTGTTATTAGTTGACAGGAGTGACACCCAGTGTGGTCTTCTGCTGCTGTAGCCCATCTGCCTCAAGGTTAGACGTCTTGTGTGTTCAGAGATGCTCTTCTGCAGACCTCGTTTGTATCGAGTGGTTATTTGAGTTACTGTTGCCTTTTGATCAGTCTGGCCATACTCCTCTGACCTCTGCCACTCACTCGATGTTTTTTCTTTTGCGGAGCATTCTCTGTAAACCCTAGAGAGGGTTGTGCGTGAAAATCCCAGTAAATCAGCAGTTTCTGAAATACTCAGACCAGCCCGTCTGGCACCAACAACCTTGCCACATTCAAAGTCACTTAAATCACTGCTGGGAAGCATACATTGCGCCTTAGTGCCCCAGCCATAGTGCCAATATACAGCCATATCATATAGTATTTGAATGAGTCTCTTGCATAATGTCTAAAGTGATGACAAAACAGGTGATTTTGTAGTTTCATAGAGTCTTTAGCTTTACATTTGTGTGCCTGCTGTCCATAATTGTGGATGAAAGCTAATGAATGCAGTGCTTTCAGTTGTTAAAATGAAGCAAACAAACAAAAAAACTATTATTTGTTCTGATTTTCTGTCATCTGTTGAACACAAAAGAATATATTTAGAAACATTTTGGAAACTTGTAACCCTTTACTTCTAAAGAAGAAATAAAAACTACTATGATAGTCAACAGTTACCAGGTTCCAACATTCTTCAAAATATCTTCCTTTGTGTTTAACAGAAAATATAAAAATCTAACTCAAAAGCAAGAAAATGATGAGTAAATTTAGATTTTCGGGTGAACTATCCCTTTAAAATATCCTACTTTTCTCAAAAAAGTTCTTGATGTTCAGTTACACCAGTCTTCCATGTTCATTTTGCCACTGACTTTCATAGTATTTGTATGGAAGTCAATGGTGACCGGTTTCCAACTTTTTTCAAAATATCTTCTTTTGTTTTTAACAGAAGAAAGAAACTCTAACATGTTTGGAGCAAGTAAAGGGAGAGTATATATTGTCAGAATTGTAATTTTTGGGTGAAGTATCCCTTTAATGCAGTGTCTGTACACACGGGGCACCAGCGGTCAGGCAAAGAAGAGCTCGCCTAGGCAGCTTCCCTGTCAACGCTGGCAAACGGCCTCAAACAAATGCAGTCAGCAGTGTCAGGAGAAAGATAAAGCATCAAACAATATCAAAACTGCCTGTCTGTCAGCACAGAGCTGCTTGAACTCACACCAGACGGACACAGCGCACAGCAAACTGACAATGAAGCCAGATAAGCAGAAGATGAAGAGAGAAAGTGAAGCGAGGGCTGAGGAATGAATGATGGGTGAGCTAATTTGGTGTCTTTTTGGTTTTAATACTTATTACAGGATAATAATTTATTCTGTTCATGATATTATTTCACAGCTGCCAAAAAGAGGACAAAGACGAAAAAAAAAAAGAAAATATCAGATGGAAGTTGGAAGATGGAAAAGTTCAAGTTGGGAAAAGTGTAGCATGATGATTCTTATAAAATTCTCCTTTTATTAAAAAAAAGGATTTAATTGAAAACTTTTCATTTTATTTAGGAAAAAAAAAGGTTTGGATTATTTTATATTAGTTAATAAAAATCATAATAAATAAACTATATATATATATATATATATATATATATATATATATATATATATATATATATATATATATATATATATATATATATATATATTTTTTTTTTTTAGCCACCCTATTTATTTTCCAAGACGTTTCTAGGCATAATAGTTTTAATAACTAATTTCTAATAACTGATTTATTTTCTCTTTGCCATGATGACAGTAAATAATATTTGACTAGATATTAAAGATATTATAGATATTATATATCAAGACACTTCTATACAGCTTAAAATGACATTTAAAGGCTTAACTAGGTTAAATATGGTAACTAGTCAGGTTAGGGTAAATAGGCAAGTTATTGTATAATGGTTTGCTCTGTAGACTTTTGAAAAAAAAAAGCCTTAAGGGGCTAATAATTTTGACCTTAAAATGATTAAAAAAATAAAAACTGCTTTTATTACAGACATACTGTGAAAATTTCCTTGCCCTGTTGAACAGCATTTGGAAAAAAAAATGTAATATACATATTTTTTCACTTGTACATTAATTTATTTTTTTTTTATTGTGATTTGCAAAGGAGCTTTCTACAAAGTTTTTCACTGCAAACTCCACTGGCCAGCAAAAGGTTTTTTAATCATTTATAATATAGAAAAATAAATTGCATGATTATAAATACTTTTACATATTTTAATACAGTACAACAGTTCAAAACAAGTATGTTGTTTCATTCTTATAGTAATACAACTGCTATCATTTCACAGAATTTCCAAAGAGGAAAAGAGATCCACATGGATAAATATAAATAAATAAATAAATATACAATTATTATTATCATTATTATTTATTAATATAAATAATTATTAATTAATTAATTTGACAGTAACAGCTCTAAATTATCAATATTTTCACATTTACATTAGAGAAATAAATTCTAAATTTTAACTGGGATTTCAAAGGTACATACTGAATGTCATTCACTTTAAACTCCACTGGTCAATGGAAACACCGGTGCACATTCATATTCACACACACTCATACACTAAAGCCAATTTAGTTAAATTCCCCTATAGTGCATGTGTTTAGACTGTGGGAGAAACCGGAGCACCCGGAGGAAACCCACGCCAACACGAGAAGAACATGCAAATTCATAACACATAAATGCCTACCAGCATTTACCTGCCCGCCTAACAGAACCAGCGACCTTCTTGCTTTGAGGCGACAGTGCTAAACACTAAGCCACCCTCATGCTATAACTTCACTCTGACTTCATATTCTGACTTTTGAGGATGTGGATTATTTCGAATATAGTCATCAGTTGATCCCAGATGCTGCTGATGGAGCTCAGGTTGTGCTGAAGCCGATCTGATCCTTTAATCATCCCTGTATAAATGATTATTCCCTTCTCGCTCAGGGATTTGGGGAATTCGCTCTTCAGCCTTACTGTGCAGATTCGCCGTATTGTTTTACACTTTTCGCATTTGTCAGATGCATACGTGAATATGTAGAGCCCCGGAAAGATGCAGATTAAGAAGACTCATCGATCACACTATCGTTGATGAATGACTCTCTAATTCTCTTTGATTTCTCTCTCCTCGTTCTGTCTATCTTCTCCGCAGGTTCAATTAGTGCTTTACCTGCCTGCTTCCTTTACAGAAACAACAGAGAGGAGCTTTTGGAGACTCTGAGTTTAATCACAGCATTATGGTAGTGAGTAAAGAGAGAAGAATAAGTGTGTTATTGCCTCTAAGATTTGTGTAACATATTTGATCTTTTATATTTGAAGCCCAAAACTGTTCAGCAGCTACAACTAAAAATTATACTGTACATCATATCTATATTAAAGGGCTCCTATGATGCAAAACCAACTTTTGTAAGCTGGTTGGACAGAACTGTGTGTAGGTATAGTGTGTCCACAGTCATATTGGAGTGATATGAACACAACAAGTCTCTTTTTTAAGTTTTGTGATGTTAAAATAGGATCCAAATCCCAGTGATTTTGAGGCTGACCACAACATGATGTAGCAGTGTGGTTTTACCCACCCACAGATATCAATTGAATGGTGCGCATAAACATTTCTCTTTAGTAACACATCTAAACATGTACACAGACAGGATTTGCTAAGAAACTGGGATTTTCTTTAAAAAATCTGTTCCAACTATCTGTGATCGGCTGCCCCTCAAGAGTGACTTAAAACAGTGCATGTATGTAATAAAGAAATGACAGTAAAATTGCTGTTATTCCTAAGTTACAACAGATGGTGGGCAGAACCCATTGATTTGCATTTAAAGGTACAGGACACAAAAACAGCTACAATTTCCTCTGACCCCAAAATCGACATTTTCAGCTGGTAAAATAAATGATCTGATTTTTTTTAGCTGAAACTTTACATATTCTGGAGACACTAAAGACTTATCTTACATCTTGTGAAATGTAAAATCTTAAAAACTTAAGGATAAGCAGATTGCGAAAATGTTTACAAGTTTTCACTGTGAAATAAATTCTTGTTGCATATTGTTTTCCTATCAATCAAATGAACTTTTCTACACATCTCAACTTACATCAGCCATTCTGACTAAAATATTAGGTAAAACTAACAAAAAGTAGTTGATTAACTTGTTAAAATAAGTTAAAGTAAAAAAAGGTTTTGGTATACATTTTTTTACAGTGTATGAAACGTAAAATATTGTATGATGAATTCAATTTTTTTCCCCTTCATTCGTTTTTATTCAACATCAGCCACATTGGAATGGCCAAGTTGATTTTAATACTAATTAATTAATAATAACATTTTGCATTTATATTTTTCTGGACTGTATGTATTTTAGTTATCCAGTTTTAGTAATTAAAAAGCATATTGTTATTGGTAAACCATTCAACTTTTTTATTTATTTAACACAATGAAACATGTTTACTAATTTACAAATTTCTCTTTTTTTATAAAATTTTTTCTAGATTGTTTCATAAAACTTGAAAACATGAAATAAAATTAAAATTAGAGACAATTTATTAAAACGTGTTTAGTTTACAAAATTCAGTTTTTGTGATTAAATTTATATTGGGTTTCCCCCCAATTTTAGTATTTTTGTGCAATAAATTGTCATGATTTTAAATTTAAATAAACACATTACCTATTAAAACACATACCAATTTATTTAATTACTTCCCAGCAGGCACACAATGTCATAAGATGTTAATATTAGGTTAAATTTAGGTTGTGATGTCAGGTGACTAAAATTCAATGTCTAGCCAGCATCTTACGGACAACGTTACTCTGACATCCAATAACGACATCAAATGACGTTGATATTTGGTTGATTTAGGTTGACCTTAAACCAACGTCATATTGACGTCAAACACTGACATTTATTCGTCAGGTATGGCACACCAAAATCCAATGTCTGATAGATGGCATAGTGATAACGTCGGCACAACGTCAAGCTGTAACATCATTAGATGTTATTTGACTGATTTTAGGTTGGACATTGTACACTGACGTCAGCCTGACCTTGCGTTCTGACGTCAACCCGATGTTCATTTCCAAACAAAATGCAATGTCAATCTGACAACATGTTGACATCCTGTGCCTGCTGGGGTACTACTATTTTTTTTATACTACTAATCATTACTAAAACTATATATTAAAATGGTGTTTTAATGGTAATGCAATTTTGATTGTGACATTCCATGCATGTATACAATAATTTCGATAATTTTTTTGGACAGGAATCTGCAATTCTGTCTCCGCTTGAGCACACTTTCATGAGCCAAATTAATTACTGCAAAGCATTTTCATTAGAATATCTTCCAAAACTCATGAAAGTTGCTCCAAAATCAATAAAACATCCAGGAACACATCCTAATTCACAAACGCCCCACAGACACACAGAGAGCTGCGCCATTAAACGTTTTCAAAGAATATTTATGTAATGCATCTTACAAAGATGCTTTCAAAATTAGATCTTCAAGGCTGACTCAACAGGATGACCATGAAACCTTGAGCCAAAACAGCCAGAGGCTACAGAAAGTCCTCCAGAGAGACGGAGGATACATATATAAACGGAGTGGAAAAGAGTGGGATGGTAGTCTATCTATGAGTGTGTGGGAGATTTTTAATGCCAATACAGATGAAGTTATTTTTTTCAACTTACATTTATTTACATTAATAAAATTAATGAAATTAACTTTAATTCAGAAATTAACTTTACATTAATTTCTGAAAGCGGATTACTTTGCTCTTTGCCATGATGACAGTACATAATATTTGACTAGATATTTTTTAAGATACTAGTATTCAGCTTTAAGTGACATTTAAAGGCCTAACCATGTTAATTAGGTTAACTAGGCTCGTTAGGGTAATTAGGCAAGTCATTAGCTGCGTCCCAAATGGCACACTATGCACTTATGCGCTATGTATTTATGCACTTAAACACTTAACAGCATAGTATATGAATGTAGTGTCGTCCCAAATGGAACACTAGCAGTTTTTCTATTAAGTGGAAATTAAACCGTTTTCCAGATGAAGCTTGACGGTTGCCAAATTAGTGAAAAAAATTATCAAACTATGGAATAATACCTGCCATTAATGTAACAGCTATTACCTGGTGGGAGGTGCTATAATCAGTCTCATAGGAGAATTTTGCTTTCCTGATGCAAAATAAACAGTCCAACATCAGTACCTGAAAGCTCCGCCTTTTCGCTACATACAAAGCAAAGTTGCGGCTGTTGAGTGTGTGAAATGTCCACTATTCCACACTTCATTTTAACAGTTGAAGAAGTGCATCATCTGGGTATTTAAGTGAAGTTTATGTATAGACTAATTTCGAGAGGAGCACATGCTTATGATTGACCACAGCTGGTCCAGCATTAGCTAAAACACGATTCCCTAATCAAACTATTCCTAGTCAGACCATTCCAGGAGGATTTGCTCCTCAGTGTTTGGACTCTCAGAATTGAATATTAAACCACACTAAATTAAGTTAAACTGATCTTAAACTCTGAAAACTGATTTGACATCGTTTCAATTTACTATAACATTCTATATAAAGCTGCTTTGACACAATCTACATCGTAAAAGCGCTATACAAATAAAGGTGAACTGAATTAAATTCCTAAGTCACTATAAATAATCAGAGCTTCATACCTCAGTCATATTTGCCTTGAAGAATCCCCCCTTCCACCCCTACTTCATTTCTTTTCTTGGATAGGGAGGCACGACAGCCCAGTGGTTAGCATTGTTGCCTCACAGCAAGAATGTCACTGGTTTAAGTCCCTACCAGGCCAGTCAATGTTTCTGTGTGAAGTTTACATGTTCTCCCTATGCTCAAATGGGTTTCCCTCAGGTCTCTTTCCACCTTTCAAAGACATGCAACATAACTAGCTGACCATCAACTGTTTTCTCAAAGGATGACAAGCTTTCACTCTGATACAAGTTTTATTTATGTAAAAAATTGCAAAACACTGCAGTGTTTGGGTGTTCTGTGTTTGTCTAAGATAATTAGTCTACCGAAATGTGTATATTCCATACAAGCTGAACGGTCAGTTCTTGTTACATGTCTCGCGATGCGCTCCTCACGGTATTCAATCAACTGGGTACTTCTGGAAGGCAAGACACGATATGCGAATGGCCCCTCAAAGGCCGCCATAATATGTGATCTCCCGGCACAGACATGCTGGATTCCCCTGATTTGTTGACAAACGGTTTGCGGATCTATTTGTTTGCAGGTCTTTCACTTTTCCTTTTTCTGTCCGAAGAAGACATCGGTTTCTAACTCATTTTGCTGCTTGTGGGTTAAATTTTGGCGCTCAAGTGACTGAGATGTGAGAAAATACAGTCATTTCTCAAAATAAAATATTTTTCAAAATAAAAGTTCATTCAGGTGGTTGAGGACCACTGATTTATAGTACAAAATGGCATAGAATAGTGGCGAAGTATACGATTAGGGACATACCCCTGGTATAATGATAGTTTTTTCTGTAGACAATCAGAAAACAACTATGGCTTAAGTGGGATAATAATACCGACCTTAAAATGATTTAGAAGATAAATTAAAAGCTGCTTTTATTCAAACCAAAATAAAACAAATAAGACTTTCTCCAGAAGAAAAAATATTATCAGGAATACTGTGGAAATATTCCTTGCTCTGTTAAACATCATTTGGGAAATATATGAAAAATAAATTCACATGAGGGATGATCATTTTGACTTCAACTGTATGTAGAGACGGAGTATTATTGCCAGCTCTCAAATCTTCCAGATGCTAAACACCATCAACTCTAATCGCCAGGAGATTTAGCAAATAAAAAGAAAGAGCACAACAAATCAAAGCCTATTTGAGGAAACACCGTCTCCCTCGTCACCGTAACACAAAGTCAATATGTACTATTGCACCCAAACTACTGACAAACAAGTGTGGACTGCAGGAGAGAACGCCGAGTGGTTATTTGGCCATTATGGTGGCAGGTTAGACTCTCTCTTGTGGTAATAATGAACTCCATCAATCCCCATCCATTACCCAGCGAGAGGCTGGCACCCTCCAGAGGACGCCTCCGCCGTGCCCATAAATCACAGAGAAGGTATCCTAACAGGGGCCAATAACAATAGATGCGGTGACAGGGTGTAAATATCCCCTTACCAAAATGCACTGTGGCGGCTTTGACCGGTAATGGTAAAGCTATGATACTTAGATTGACTGTTGCAGGATCACGTATTCATGATTATACATCCTTGTCACTAGGTGGCGGTATAAATCCAACACAACAGTGACAAAAAAAAAGAGAAATAAAGTGTGAGACAGAGGCTGCGTCCGAAACTGCGTCCTTCCATACTATACAGTACGCTAAAATCAGTATGCGAGCTGAGTAGTATGTCCGAGTTCATAGAATTCGAAAAAAAGTATGCGAGAAGTACCCGGATGACTTACTACTTCTGGCGAGATTCTGGAGTGTGTATCCCATGCATGCTGCGCTATCCCATAATGCCCCGCGAGCAAATTCATGGATGGGAGTAGAGCGATGCAAATGACGCAGGTACGTCACATGACTGTCGAAATGGCGGATGTAGTACGTCCGAATTCCATTCATACTTTTCACATTCATACTGTATAGAACGTACTTTTCTAATGGCCGAGTAGTACGTTTAAATTCAAATGCAGTACCTACTGAGTAGCAGGCGGTTTTGGACGCAGCCAGAGATTGGAGATCCAGGACCGAGATTGGACACACCTGCCCTAAGCTTAGCTTCAGTTGGCAACCTGTCTTGGGCTGCAGGGTGATATGACTGTAGATGTGTGAATGATGCCAGTGGAGTTATACAAAGATTATGTGGTTCCAGTGAAGGTCTAGTATTTTTGATAATTAAAAAAAGAAAATTATTTTATGATTTAATATTAATAACTTTTAGTTCATGTGTTTTTTTTTTCACTAAAACTTGGGGCAAGTTGTATAAATAATATACAAGGTAAAATACATAAATAATAATATTAATAATGAATATATACAAGATAAAATACAGAACAGTTTTTTAAGGTTTCCTTTTCATAAAAATTGTACAATTTTAGATGGATTAACATTTAAAAATATTTCATTTAAAGTCTCTCCAGATTAAAATTGTTGTCTGATAACATTAAAAATGGGGCATTCCACAAGAATATGTTTAACAGTTTGGTTTCTGTTGCAATATATACATATTGGGGGTTCTTCTCCTTTGAATAAATGTTCATGCGTGAGTCTCGTGTCATCAATAACGATAATCAAAAAGATGAAGAGAATTCAGCCCATCAACACTCCTAGCATTTATGTTGTCATATACCTTTTGCATATAATTATTATATGACACTTAACCATGTTAGATAACGTGCATAAACAATGCTTTCTAACACTTGTTTTTTCTCCTATTTACTTATTTTTAGATGTAGTTTCTGTACTCTTTCAGAAGATGAAATAGCGCCCCCTGCTGTATTACAGTAAAAAAAACCAATGGCAGGAAATGAGTTTTATTAACCTCAGACCTTCTTTCCACACTAAACCATACAACCATTTAAAGGGATAGTTTAAACGAATAATACAAAAGATCTTTTGATGGAGACAATCTGAAGAATGTCATAGTAATAACAAAAATTTTCAGTCAGAAGCTGTTTTTCCCCCTAACATTTTTTAGTATATCTTCATTTGTGTTCATCAGAAGAAGCTTAAACGGGTTTAGAAGTGGAGGATGAGTAAATGATGACATCATTTTTGGGTCTCTTGGATCTCTTTAAAACATTGCATTCAAGATAAATTGCATGTATGTTTTTATAACCACTAACTGCCCCTTTAATATTGAAGGATTCAGATTTATACCTTCCAATCCATCTCAGCATGAATCAACGTCTATCCTTTCCTCATCATCTTGTTTCTCATTATCTTTACTAATATGATTACTTGAATGAGAATTTAACTTTGAATTGATTTTAACTAATGAATAAGTTAACACATTGCGTAATATAAGAGTTTGCCTGTCTCTATGTAACTTTTTCAGGAGGTCTTGAGTGTAACTGGGGGCTGAGGACTGGAAGCCACTGTTTCTATCGTTATGAGTTAATGCTATCTAAAATGTCTAAAGTGATTTTGCTATTTTTATGGTTAATTCTTTTAAAGTCATTCTACTTTTTATTCAAGATAGACTTTGTGTATTAAAGATATAACTGCCTGAATGTAGATTATACCGCTTTTTAACCAGTTTGATAAAGACGGCTGAGAGTACACTCAGCCTTGGTTAAGAAACAGATTATACTTTAAGTGTGTGTGCTCTATTTGATTCTGGATCCGTTTCACAGGTCTGGAGTAAGCTCTAAACAGTCTAGCGCATGTCTGACGTTTACGCTTAAGAAATTGTTCAGAATTGTGCACACGAACCCCACGTGAAAATTTTCCTAGTCTATCTGTGTTTTAACCAATCAGGTTAGAACACCTATATGTATGACGCAGTTAATGACGTTATGTGAGAGTATAATTGTTATTGATTGGTGATTGTAAGCAGAGCGGCCTAGGAACTCATTGCGAGTGTTGAAGCTGGCTTCTGCTGATGAAACTGCAAACTATCTTCAGTAAACTTCATTTATTTATTTGAATCTCAGACTCCGGCTCTTCTTCATCTGACAGACTGCTCATTCTTTGGGTTAAACTGTATACCACATCCCTACAACATACAACACTAACATGCACTATATGTGCTATTGACTGCATGCACACGCATCCAAAATAAAATACGCAACTGTCTCCTGTCTAACGGTTCATTACTGGCTTTCTGCTAATTGAATAGATTTTAATTATCCTAACTAATGCGCTTTCACACACTCATGAGAAATGCCGAGTCTGATGAGGGCTGGGTCGTATAGATAAAGAATAATTCCCTGATAAATGCTGATATCACCGCATGCCGTGTGAGATTAACACTAATCTCAGGGAGGTCTCTCTTTATTAGCTGTGCAGTTAGACATGATGCAAGTGTATCAACGTGGAGGCCAACCTAAATAATTAAGTGCAAATCTCCAGGATTTTACCACATGCCTGTGATATCCTTTATCCTTAACAACAACAACAAATAAAACAGCTCAGATTGCAAGATCTGTTAGAAAACTATTTGGTGTTTTTGATGACACGTGTAGCTTCCAAATATAGAGTGTTTTTAAATGCAAAGCCATCTATCTTGAATCTCTATGGATACCATAGCTGAAAAAGCCCATTTAAATGCTATTGCACAAGACAGAGAAACATAAAAAACATCAGGATATTCATTCATTCATATTCTTTTCAGCTTAGTCCCTTTATTAATCCTGGGTCGCCACAGCGGAATGAACCGCCAACTTATCCAGTTCGTTTTTACGCAGCGGATGCCCTTCCAGCCGCAACCCATGCCTGGGAAACACATCAGGATATGGTATTCATAATTTCACACTGATGCTAAGACATTAAAATATGCATATACAACCACTCTCAATTTCATTCATTCATTCATTCGTTCGTTCGTTCGTTCGTTCGTTCATTCATTCATTCATTCATTCATTCATTCATTCATTCATTCATTCATTCATTTAATCATTCATTCATTCATTCATTCAATCATTCATTCATTCATTCTCCTTCGGCTTAGTCCCTGTACAATACATTTAAATCACATTCAAACACTTCTCAAAGTTGGTCTTGCTTTGGTTCTATTCCTCCAATAATAACAGATTTTTTTTTACTTCGCAAAACTTACTACTTTATAAGACATGATGGATTCGCCTCTGCTGCTTCTACTCCTCTTTATACCAAATGATGTTGGCTCTAACCTTAAAACAGAAATTTAACATTGTAAACTTGTACACGTTCGCAGGACCAAATAACAAAAATCATGTACTTACTCAGTTTATGGGAGAAATGATAGCTGGCTGCAATATCTCTAGGGGTATCCTAAACATAGACTGATGTGCACTTTTAAATCTGCAGGTTTAGTCGTTTATGTGAGCTTTTAGGGTGCATCACATTTGCAAATTTGGTGGGCAAAAACGGTCCACTTTACATAGTCAATGATGCACTGCTGCTCATCAGTGTGCTCAATTCTCCCAGAAACTTGCGAAAGTTTGTCAAAACTCTTGATCACAGATTTCAACTAAAATAAATGGAACTTGTCAGTAAGGGCTCTATTTTAACGGTCCATGTGCAAAACGAAAAGCGCAGGGCACAAACGCATTCAGGGCGTGTCGGAATCCATATGTGCTAATATGAGGACGGGAAAATCCACTTTGTGCCACGGCGCATGGTCTAAAAGGGTTGAGTTTATTTTCTTAATGAGTTATAGGTGTGTTTTGAGAATAAACCAATCAGAGTCTCATCTCCCACTACCGTTAAGAGCCAGCTGCGTCGCGCCATAAGCGCATTTGCTATTTACAGGACGTAAAGTAAGTTCACTTTCGCTCTAGTTGATATTGAAACCTTAATGCAGACATCAATTAGCCTATAAATAATTAATTTATTTATAGGCTAATTAATATTATTTGCGTTTGTTAAGCGCAAAGAATTGTTCCAAAACTATTTCTAAATTCAGTTCTAATTTCCAGCAAACGAATAAATGAACAATAATACCATAGTGTGGTCAAAATACCAGTTATTTCCAAATACACCTGCTGTGCCCCATATGGTCTAAAACCTAACGGGTGGACAAATCTAAGCTAGTTTTTAATAAAACAAATACAAATATGGATATAATAAATAATACTGCTAATAATAATAACATTATACAAAAGCAAATTGAATGAACTGAAAAAGCCTCCCGAGATAAAGTGGTTTTTTAATTCATGTAGGCTAGAAAATAATATGTTTTGTAATATTTTAATTCTTTTTATTTATAACCTATATATATATCCTTATTATATCATAAATATATCCTTAATATTTTAATTCTTTTTCATATGTAAAGATATTTGCGTATTGCTCTACATCTTATATGTATTAAGCAGTGTGCAAGCGAGGTGGTGGTACTGGTAACAGTAGAAAAGCCATCCATACGGTAAGCACAAAAAGGAACGACAACCTATTCCACTGTAGCGTCCCACTGTAGGCAAAATGCAGTCATACGTTCCTCCGGCTACATAATTTGTGATCTCCAGAAATATACATAGAGGTACGTTTTCAGAATGAGCCTATGATGTAAAAACTTCAATGACTACCTAAAATTGTAAACAACTATTCTAGTACAGCACATCCCACCTTTAAAAGCACCAAGAATGAACCAGCGCTGTATGTGTGCATCCTTATGAATAATTAAAAGCCTCAAAATGGTCGGCAGTCTTGAAAACCGTCATGTTCACTAGTGTCAAGGAATTTGTGGTAATTTATTGATTGACAGGTGCTGGCTGGAATGCAGGCACCCTTTATAACAGCCTGACATCAATCAGCATGTGTGTGTGTCCTGGGCATACCTGACATTGAGGAGGAGAAGCGAGGAAACCAGGACATCACGGACCACAGGATAGAAACGAGTGTAAGAGGAAACCAGTGAGGGAAGGGTAAGTGATGGTTTGGGGCTGGGAAACAGTGCAGCGGCGTTCAGCTCACCAATATTTCATTAACCTCTTGAAACCTAGCAATTCATTTTTATGCGCTGCAGAGGGCATTCACTTTAGAAGGGAATTTTTCATTTGAATTCATACTGTATGTGCCTCGGTTTAAGGTCGACAAGAAGTGAAAATTCACCCCATTCATTTTATAAATGCATGATATCAAAGTTATTATGAACTTTTAATTATTAATTCTTTTTTTTTTAGTTTGACCTCTTATTGATTGATTAAAATGTCATAACTGGATCTGGCGACGGAGTGGCGCAGTAGGTAGTGCTGTTGCCTTACAGCAAGAAGGTCACTAGTTCGAGCCTCAGGTGGGCCAGTTGACGTTTCTGTGTGGAGTTTGCATGTTCTCCCTGCGTTTGCGTGGGTTTCCTCCGGATGCTCCGATTTCTACCACAGTCCAAAGACATGCGGTACAGGTGAATTGGGTAGGCTAAATTGTCCGTAGTGTATCAGTGTGTGTGTGAATGTGTGTGTGGATGTTTCCCAGAGATGGGTTGCGGCTGGAAGGGCATCCGCTGCGTAAAACATATGCTGGATAAGTTGGCGGTTCATTCTGCTGTGGCGACCCTAGATTAATAAAGGGACTAAGCCGAAAAGAAAATGAATAACTGGATCTTTGGTAAAAACAATGCTATTGTAGTGCTATTGTAATTTTTGTTGCTAATTGGGGATGAAAATGATCTGCAAAATTATCTAAAGAGGAACTACTTAAAATACAAGTAGGAGACAAGCCAATACTCAACAATAATGCAATTTTTATATCTGTTAATTAATAGTTTAAATATTTTGCGATTCACAAGAGTTTTCCGTTTGTTTACGGCTGTGAACTGCATCGTGAATTTCCACTTTTTACGTTGAAAATTTAACACTGCAGTTTAGTAGTGACCTTTTATTGTTAGTTTGGTAGATTGAAATAACATAATGTATACGTAATAATGTATAGAGAAATAAGTCTGTAAAAATAACTAAATAAATGTACTGGCAGTTTTTTTTTTTACAAGATTTTTGTAGTGTATTACACCAACCCAGACAATATACCACTTTAAACTATTAATAATTGTTTATAAAAGTCACTATTTCAATCTTTTCAAGGTTAAAAGTTGCTGGAAGAAAAGATCAAGGTCTCGTAATGCAATTCAAAAGCATAAATAAATGGTGGGGAAAAAAATAATCAATAAAAAAATTCTGCAAAATGCTAATATCCAGATATTTTTTTACAGTGTATTTTGTGATAATGAACTCCTAGTGCTATTACAGACACTTTAAAATCCAATAATCTTTTTTTAGAATGTCTTTTAAGAATATTCAGATTGACGTATATGAAGTGATGTTCATCAGAGCATCAGGGGCCTCATCTACGAAGACTTGCGTGGAAATCATACTAAAACATTGCGTACAAACAAAGCTGTAAATGTGCGTACGCAGAAAAAAATTCAGATGTATTAAACACTGCGTACGCCGAATCCCACGCATATTCTTTTGTACATACGAGGTGCATCTTTTGTACATTCTTTTGTAAAACCTTGAGGTGGGATATGGATATGGTTAGGAACAGGTTTTGTGATATGGGTAGGTTTAAGAGTGGGTCAAGATTTAAGGGATGGTCAACAGTGTAACTACAACTGTCAGTTGGGTTTAGGGAAGTTGGTGGGCAGGTCAATCGGTGCTTTTGAAAACACTATCGGTTGGGTTTAGGGAAGAAGGAGGATGTCGATCGGTCAGTCAGTCAGTCAATTGGTCAGTCAGTCACTCAAAAGCGGCTTCTGGTGGATTTACGTGAGACGAGTAGGCATGAATGGCACTCAAAGGAGAAATTTAAGATCTCAAGAAGCGTACACAGCGCAAAAACAAAAACTGCAAAAAAAAAAAAAAACATCCTGGGATGTATTTGATGCCCTCCAGAAATGTATATAGGAGTACATTTTTAGAATGAGCCTGGGTTGCATAACACAATTAAATGCAGATTTTCTATTAATTTAGCTTAATTTAACAGAGGACAAGAGTAGCCTTGATTTTCTCAGTCAACAACTCAACAGAGGATGCCCTACAGCATAAAAAATGAATGCCAAAACTGTCACTTTGTTGATGAAATTGTTTCTTATGCTCAAATGTCCTCCACAGACGTAAAGAGAGCAATACAAATTACACAAGAAGACATTAAGATGGTGAAATAACATCGTGTTCTCACCTCTAGTGAGCATGATGAACGTCACTGGACCTCTTTTGCCCACTGAAGCCTGTAATAATCATTGCTCATCGTTTAGTTTGGGCTGCTCTGAGGGATAGAGAGTTTAATGCATGATGGGGCAGCCAATGAGAATCCACTTTCAATGGCTCCACAGTGGCATTGGCGCAATTAGACAAACCAGACCAATCAATCTCAGCCAGGTGAGGGAGTGTAACATAAGCTAAAGAAATTCAAGCGACCAGCGGGTTTAAGAAGGTATTTGTCCTTTAGAAATAGCAGGGATTTATGAATGTTACAGCTGTATACATCTTGCCTAGACACATTTATTTATTACAGGAAGAATCACTTTGGAACACCTCTGTGGTTAAATAAGTTGTTCAAGGACACAACTGGAAGATGGTACACCTAAGATTTATTGGATTCACTTAATTTGTTTAAGGTAAGATTGCAGGCTATTTATACGGGTTGAATTTAAGTGAAGTTTTTAAACTAATTTCGAGAGGAGCACGTGATATAATTGACAGCAGCTGGCCACCTATCTACACTCATTAGTTAGCCAATCAGATCTATCCTAACCCACTATAAGTAGCCTAGCTAGACATTACTCCCTTATCTTCGTTTTCCGAAGAAACAAACGACAGGTCCGCTCTAGCTCCTCCAAAAGTTACTCACGGACAAAACGGATCCTCCACATCTCCTACTATTCTTCAACTACAATACCACACCACCTTTAACACCATCGTCAGCAACTACAAAAAATGACAAAAACAACAACAACAGCGACGGCGGCTGAGATCACAACAGCATCAGCGCAGCTACATACAAGAAAGAAAGCTCCGGGCTCCCTGAAACACCAGCCCCGTCTTAACAACAACCAGCCCAGAATGAAAGTCAGCTCGAGACCGAGGCTCCAACGAGAGGCCGTAGGCCTATCCACTCCAGCCAGATCACAATGCAATCCCCAGCTCCGCTACGTACCTTCTCCAGCATCATCATGTGTCACTCATATCCAACAACGACTGTCACTGAACTCCTCCAAACTCCTAGACGCCGGGACCATAATTCAAAGCCGCTGTATTAAACCCAAAACACTTGCGAATCCACGTCTTCACCGCCACCCCCAGGACATAACACGCTCCTGCCACACCCCCTATCCTAAACAGACATTAAACCCGCAATCTCTCCGCCTCCCCAGAGAATCAAGGAAAGGATTAAAAAGCAATATTGGATTTGGATATATTGCAGCAATCATAATTCTAAACACGGATAAAACCTATCTCCCGGACAATAAAGCAACTCTTGGGAATCCCACCTCACCTCTTCCATCCTGCAGCTCCCGATTCCAGTGCACACTCCAGTCCTCCTCTTTCAGCGATCCTTACCACCTACGCACCCCGCCCCTCTACCTTGCGTATCATTGCTTTTTCCCCCTCTCATTTTTTACAAGCTCGCAGCTACTGCTGATTATTTTCTATTATAAAATAGAAATTACTTGTCGACTTTTGTCAATATGTTTATGCTTTTACTGAATTACGTTTGTAACCGACCTAATTTTCTGAATTTCTCATTCCAGGTTTCGTCTACTGAAGCACAGCCGATCTAGGCGCTCCCTTCCCACAACCTCACTAGCCGTCCACCAACACTACACCAGAAATCACAGAGCAATTCCCTGTTAAGCACATCCATACCAGCCCTACTGAAATGGACATTAGAACGTTTCTAAAAACGTCTAATAACGGCTCTTTCATCTCCTCATAATTCTGCCTTTTTCAGCTTTAACAGCATGATTCTACCTGATGAATATGCTTAAATTATCACGTTATAAACCAAGCAATCTCTCTAATCTAGACGGCTGCAGCGCTCGGTTGCAATCAACATTACACCCGCCACCCGATTTCTGGCAATCGGAGGTCACAATTACATTTCGTAGTCCGTTTAACATTCGGATGCAAAAGTAGCCCACACATTTATGCTTAAAAACGATCCGCTGGATTTCGCCAATAACTACGGCGTTTGCACGTAATTCACCTACAAGTTCCCGTTTCTCTCTCCCTAATATCCCCCAGCTAAACTAGTGACCGGTTTTCTAATATTTGCATTCTCATTGCGGAAGAACCTCCGGCTTAAGCACTTCTATAGAATTCTTAAGCATCAATTTGGAGTGATAGAATTTCAAGCATTAATAAGCTACTTGAATAAATCGACAATCAGTCCCCTTTTATATTCTGGAAGAAAAATATCACGCTAAGCATAAACTGCTCTCCATCTAGAACATCAAACACACATGCGCATTATCCCGCAGGGATGCCTTTTCGTCACTCACCTTTTTCATCTCGCAGCAGCAATCTCCGGAATAGAAGAGAAATGATCTAAATCCGATCTTGGCCGTAACAACTCTGCCTGAAGGGCGTCGCGCACCAGAGGCGCCGACGGCGCGGTGACGCGAGGCACTTACGACAGAGAATAGTAGATTAATGCACACCAGACTCAAGCATTCATACTTTATCAAATAAACTAATCAATTATACAAATAGCGCTCCGCGGCGCGGCAGAATACGAAGTGTCATGAATTGTGGCTGGGCACTACGGACAGCCGCATTGACTTCCTTATTATTTATTTCCTTCCTGTGAAAGTCAATGGTTACAGGTTTTCAGCTTTCTTCAAAATGTTGTCTTTAGCGTTTAACACGGGAGTCACTAACCTCTGAAACTAAGAGCTACTTTCGGGCACCGATTAACGTGGAGGGCTACCAGTTGGATAAACACTTCTCAAATAACAAATTGCTCAATTTACTTATAATTATAATTTAAGTTTTTGGTTATTTTTTAATAATGAATAATATTCATCCAGGTGTAGTCACTGATCATGTTATGATTCTCTCAAAGTTACCAACAATGATTTAACAGGGTAGGAAATACCCCGTAATTAATATATCAACGTGCAACACTATTTTATTTATCTTCGCAAATATTTACATTTTTAAATGATTACTTCTATATTAGAGAAAGCTTACTTGTAAGTGGTGTTATGGTGAGCTATTTTAGAACAGGCCTGTGAGCAACACACGAGAGCCTCGTGAGCTATCTGGTGCCCATCGGTACCATATTTGGTGACTCCTGGTTTAACAGAAATGAAATTCATAAAGGTTCGTAACCATCAGGTAGCGCTTAAAGCATGCGACCTGCTTATGCTTCCTTCCTTAAGCGCTGGAATAGAAGCCATTCATTTATTAGCTATCCAATTTCATCCTCAGTATATCCTTTTTTACACAGATGCTGCCCCCTTCGTGGGGTATATTATCGGGGCCGCCAATGCGCTTCTAACGGGCAATATAGTCAATACATTCTGAAAAAAAAAAAAAAAATACTGCTGTACATGTTCCTAGTTGCATAGGAAATCGCTGACTCTCTTTTGCTTTATTTTCAGAAACTGGTATCAGAAGCAGAGCCGCAGCTGACTCCATCTCTCCTTTTAAGATGATAATCTCATAACCACAGCATACACAATTTGCGTCAGCATTCATTTATACATTTTAAGTTACCCCAGAACACCTCATCAGTTTCTCACTGCTCAACACATCCACACATTCCGTTCAATAACATTTTTGGTTTCATAACACCTTAAAGTCATAGGACCATTCAGGCCTCCCACCAGATTCATAATCCAGTCACTCATTCAGAATTGGAGCCGCCACCACAGCAGCACACAAGGGCTATCGTAACAACACATACAAACACTAGGAAAGTAGTCTCCCGACGCCTTCAAATCTTATATCTGACTCAGCCACAGCCATCTCAGGGAAGCTCAGAGGACCCTCACCAGCAGACGCAGTAATCCCAGCGGCCAAGGGCATGGGCCTAGTCCAGGGAGAGAATACGACCCAACCATACCAGCTTCCCGAGGGCAGAGGAACTACCCAGTCTCCCAAGGGCGCGGGCATGACCCAGCCATCTAGCTTCCTTTCTTCCTTCCAGCTGATTTGCACTCAGCCTTCTCCCCCTTTTCACTCACCTAACTCCAGTAGGAGTTCTCTCCCTGCCCAGGCCCCCTTGTCACCCCCGCCCCCCCCGGCCGCTGCCACAGAAGTTTTCACTGCCCCCCAACTTTTCTAACTTCTGTAGGACCCCGCCCCCCCCATGGCTCTGGCCCCCGCAGGGGCGTTACCCCGAGCTTCGATTCTCGCAGGAATCATCTCACTGCCCTGGCCTTAGCTTTTTATATTATGTCATTCCATAATGACATATAGTATAGCACTATTTATTTTTCTCTCTGTTTGATTTTATTTATATAAATTTATATCTATATGCACCCACGCATATAAATATGAATTTATATATAGTGCTGTCACCCTCACGCTCTGTTCCCGCAGGAACACCCCCAGAGCACCTATACCGCCCGTCACCCTCCAGTAAGAAGTCTTCACCTCCCCCTCATCTTTCCCGACTCCTACTGGAGCAGCTAAATAGCTCACCCAACCCCGAGCTGTGACACGAGTCATGTCACCGACCCTCCCCGGCCCTAGCTTTTATTTATGTTTATTTTTGTTTATTTCTCACACTTATCTTTTATTTTTTAAATTTATTTATATATATGTATATATATATGCACCCACGCATATAAATATATATTTATATATAGTGCTGTCACCCTCAAGCTCTAACTCCCGCGGAGTTAATCCCGAGCACCGGACCCCCGCAGGGGTCATCGCCCAACTGCCATTTCCCCCTTCAGCTGGGGCTTCACCGACCATTCCTTTTCCCGACTCCAGCTGGAGATGGCACATACAGCTCTCTCTCCCGCAGGAGAGCCAAGAGCTTCGACTCTCGCAAGAGTCAGTAAAAACGCCCCCCCAAGGCCCTAGATTACCCCATTATATATTTATATATCTATATGTTTCATATAAATATATAATTATATATAGTGCTGCCACCTCCCAGCTCAATCTCCGCAAGGAGTGTTCCTCGAGCAAATTACTCCTTTGGAGTCCCCGCCCCCCCTGCCCCCCTTCACCCCCCTCTCCAGCCGGAGTCCTTCACTCCCCTTCCCTTGTAATGACTCCAGCAGGATTCCCGCCCACCCCATGGCTCTGACCCCCGCAGGGGTCTCCCCGAGTCTCTACTCCAGCAGGAGTATTCACAGCCCAAGCCAACTCTGCTCGGGTTCCCACAGGAACCTGTTTCACCCTTTGCTCCAAAGGAGCCCTCTTTACCTTTTCTTTTTCAAATAACTATATCCAGCAGCCGGATATAGCATTTCAAGCCTTTTGGGGAGTTTCTTCGAATACACGGCTGCTGTCCCGAGCTTCATGCATTTGGGGAGCTCTCGAGAACCACCTGATCTCGTACTCCCCTCACATGCTCTATGGACCTGGCGGGAGCCCTGGGCTCAACTATCTCCGAGCTCAGGGTTCTCTCCCGGGACAGCATGCCAAACCTGCTTACAGCTGTCAAGCAATATCTAAGTGTGAACTCTTGAAACAAGTAATTTAAACATTTCGTAATGTTCAACTTAATTTACGTGTTTAAATTTAGCCCATATAAATTGTTCAAACCAAAAAAATGTGAGAAATCTAATGTATCTTTTTTCTCAGTGTAGTCGGCCAATCAGATTTCAGCTTATTGGATTTTTAAAAAGGTTATTTTTTTATGCAATATCAAACATCCAGTGAACAGACTAAATAAATGAATAAAACCTAAGGGGTTTTTGCACTGGGTAGTCTAAGGGTGCTTTCACACCTGCCTTATTTAGTTCGATTGAATCGCACAAGAGTTCGTTTCCCCTTTTGGTACGATTCGTTTGGGCAGGTGAGAATGCAGCAATCGTACTCGAGTGCGCACCAAAAGCGGACCAAATAAGCGTACCGAGACCTGCTTGGAGAGGTGGTCTCGGTACGCTTTCAAACGAGCCCTGGAGCGGTTCGTTTGTGGTGAGAATATGATTCGTACTAAAACAGGTCCAACCGCAAAAAGTACTGCGCGTTTTGGACTAATTCAGCTGCTGTCGGCTGATGCGCTGTGCATTATGGGATATGGAGGAAAAATATTTGTTGACTTTACCAACAGAGAGAGAGAGAGAGAAAAACATTACCTGATGGATTGTTGGTAATATTTCCGCAAGATGACCATGTTGCAGTTTAGCTAAATTAATTTACGGCTCCTCCTTAAGTGACGAGCGATGCATTAAACACTGTTTTCCAGCCGCGACCGCGCTTCATCTTCGTAATGTATAGTCTGTCTAAAGCAGGGATACATTCAGCCAGTGCAGTCGTCCCTCCAGAGTAAAAAGTTTTGTTTACCTGCGGGAGTTCACTGGCATTTTCCCGCACGTGAATTCTGACCAATCAATAAGCAGTTTAGGAAATATGTTTAACAACATCTGGCCAATGAGAGAAGTTGTTTTTTTTAGATGACTGCATTTTGGTTCGTTTCAACTGGTTCGGACCAAAGCAGCAGTGTGAAAACGACCCAAAGACGGCAAAAGATGCAACAATGTATCATTTATTGCGCTTGGTCCGGACCAAATAAAGCGAACTACAGATGTGAAAGCACCCTAATACTCTAATATTGGAACTAACCAGCTGGGGTGGGTTTCCAAAAACCATGGTTAGCCAACTAAAGTTGCAAGTTGTGTCATTACAAACATAGTTTGTTAATTTGACGTTTCCCAAATCCATAGTTCTAACGAACATTAGCAAACTGCGTCACAAACTTGTATGCTTGCAACTACACTTCTAGAGCTGTAGTTAGAAACCTAGTTCCTGGCTGTGTTCTATTCCCAGTTATCTTTAATAGAGCAACAGATCAAGCCTCAAAGCAGATGGGCACAAGAAGCTGAACAGGAAAGTTTAAAGGAAACATGTAGATTTAAAATGATTTATTATATTTTTGGGAAGTCTGACCAACTCAATGGTTTGTGATAATTTATCCTGCAAATAACTGAATGAGCTGTATAACTATGCAATGGATACCGATGTCTTTTTTTTGGTAGTAGTTTGGTATTTAATAAAATGTATACGTTTTCATTGTTTTGAGGGATATTTAGTGACTATTTTAGAGGTTACTGTAGGCCAAACTATACAAATTATATGTCTTATGTTTCTTTTTTTTTAGGATATATGCAGATATAAACACCTATTTTACAAGAAACATGTTTTGTGAATACTTAAGATGTCTATCGGTGGTCTAGGACTGCCATCTTCAGACTGTTGAATGATATTTATCCTATGATATTTATGAATTTTAGCATTGATTGGATTGGAGCATTATGCATTCACAATGGTATGAACCATTATAGGGAGGATCAAATGTATATTTATATTATAGATTTTTAATTATTAATATTTAAGATATAGAATTTCTTCCTATTAAACCCCCATACATCTTGTTTTAATGTCCTTAAGGGGGATCAAGCATTAATTGGGGAGTCAATCCGCCCCAACCCCCCTGTAATTGCACCCTGGTTGTAAACGTTTATCAATTTCTTTTCGTTGAAGACAAAAGAGGATATTCTGAAGGAAAAAAACAGCCATTGACATCCATACTAGGACCTCAGAATACGTCTGTTTTCTTTTCAGCATTATTCAAAATATTGTTTGTGTTTAACTTAATAAAGAATCTCAAAGAGGTTTGGAACAAGTGGAGGATGCGTAAGCGATGACAGAAATCTACTTTTTGGGGTGAAACACCCCTTAGATTGAGCTTTTGCATTGAGACCCTCAAAAGACTACGATTATGTGCACAGTTCAGTAAACATCTGGAGGCATCGCTTGCATTTCTCTTGTGCAGGGGATTCTCTTCTGCTGCTTTGTTTGATATAAGAGGTTTCCCAGGTTACTTGATTTGCAGGCTGGCTGTTCATTTCTCAAGTGATGTCTTGGGCAGCCAGTGGGCACTGGCTGGATGAGAGCTGTGAAGGTTTGTAGATAGCTGAAACTCGAGCCAGAAACATTGTTTTTGCAGCGAAACATAACTTAGAAAGCGGGACCCACAAGAAGAGTCTGAGGTGTCTTGTGGCTCTGTGATGCAAGAATAGCAGAAGGCCAGGGGCAGGCCAGCAGCAGGCTGGCAGCGTGAATGCAGAAGGGCAAGGCAGAGGTTAGGAACTCAACACAGCATTGTTTACTTCTTTCTAATTCTTTGTTTATACGTTTTTAACCTTGCTCAGTGATTGGAAACAGGTGATGTCAACAGATGATTACAATTTTGTACAAAAGCAACATCCAAGAAAAGGCCCAAACTCAGTCCTGGAGGGCTGGTGTCCTACAGATTTTAGCTCAAATTTGCCTCAACACACCTGCACGGATGTTTCTAGAAAGCCTAGTAAGAGCTTGATTAGCTAGCCCAGGTGTGTCTGATTGGGGTTGGCTCTAAACTTTGCAGGACGCCGACCCTCCAGAACAGAATTTCTTTAGGAGCAAAAATGGGATAAGGATTCCCAATTTGCCAACAATTGTGTGAGAAAATTATTGAAATATTTAAAAAAGAATTTTCCTCAAGAAAGGATAGTAAGACATTTGGATATTTCACCTTCAACAGTGCAGACCATCATTAAAAGATTAAAGGAATCTGGAGGAATTTTAGTGCGTAAAGCACAAACGTGCAAACCTAAGCTGAACACCCATGATCTCTGATCCCTCAGGCGGCACTGTGTCAAGATTCATCATTCATCTATAAGTGATATACCCACATGAGCTCAGGACTACTTTGGCAAACGTTAGTCAAGTACCACAATACATAGTTATATCGATGAATGCTAGTTAAGACTACTGTGCCAAAAGGAAGCCCTATGTTAACAGTGTCCAGAAGCATCGTCGAATTCTCTGGGCTCGGAGGCATCTGGGATAGACCACCACACAGTGGAAATGTCTACTGTAGTCAGATAAATCAGTATTTCAGGTATTTATTGGGCGAAATGGACGCTGTGTGCTTCAGACCAAAGAGGAAAAGGATCGTTCAGACTGTTACCAGCAACAAGTTTAAAAGCCAGAGTCTGTCATGGTATGGGGTTGTGTCAGTGCGCTTGACAAAGGTAACTTGCACTTCTGTGATGGCACCATCAATGCTAAGTACTTGAAGCACAATATGCTGCCTTCAAGAAGACATCCTTTCCAGGGATGCCCATGCATATTTCAACAAGGCAATGCTAATAATTCAGGAGGGCTAATAATTCTAAGGGGGACGCGGTGGCACAGTGGGTAGCACTGTCACCTAACTGCAAGAAGGTTGCTGGTTTGAGCCTTGGATGGATCAGTTGGCTTTTCTGTGTGGAGTTTGCATGTTCTCCCCGTGTTGGCGTGGGTTTCCTCAGGGTGCTGTGGTTTCCCTCACAAGTCCAAAGACATGTGGCATAGGTGAATTGGGTATGCTTAAATAGTCCATAGTTTAAGTGTGTAAATGAGTGGGTATGGATGTTTCCCAGTCATGGAATGGCATCTGCCAAGTAAAACATATGCTGGATAGGTTGGCGGTTCATTCCACTGTGGCGACCCCAGATTAGTAAAGGGACTAAGCCAAAAAGAAAACGAATGAATGAGTGAATAATAGGGATGTAACGGTATCAGAATTTCACGGTACGGTAATACCTCGGTATGAATGTCACGGTACGGTATTTATTGAATCATTTACAGGAAAAAACAAAACTTATGAAAATACTCCAAAAAAGTGCCAAAAGTGTCAATGACATACAAATTAGCCATCTATCTGTAAGCTTTGAAACAGGAAC
Organism: Danio rerio; assembly: GCF_052040795.2. NCBI lineage: Eukaryota > Metazoa > Chordata > Actinopteri > Cypriniformes > Danionidae > Danio > Danio rerio. Next base: position 48,681,236 of record NC_141038.1, on the reverse strand, counting down.
TTCAATTTTAATAACAAAAAAAATATTAAACCATATAAAAAAAAATTTTAGTTTTTAATTTAGTATTGTTGAAAACTCATCACATTCAACATTTAATCACTCACTCACTTAGATAGAGATGGGTTTAAAGGAAAATTATCATATAAATATAATCTGGTAAAAGCTGGTATCTCTGGGCATTTACAATGTCCCCTGCAACAGAAAAAAAAAAAACCTCTCATTTGGTACTGAGGTTTCTGGGACAAGAGAGATATGACTTATATGACTTATTTCTTGAGCGCCGAAAACGGAGCGTTTCGAAAACGCTGGAGAGGCCGTTTTCATTCTGAAACGCTGCTGCTCCGTCTCAGTGTGGATGGGGAAAGACGGAGACATCTGAAAACGGAGGCAGGGCTGCAAACGTTCGCCTATCTTCTTCCACACACAGTTCAGTCTCGCATCCTCTTCTTGTAAGTTAAGACTTCCCAAGTTTGATCAAGGCTGCAGTCTCCCCCTTCTTAGTTTGATATGGAAAACATACAGAGGACACGGGTAAATCTTCAAAGGGAACAGTGTACTTTATAACTTCATTCACATCACCTTGGCTACGTTGTTTCACTTTCTCAACAATAAAATGTAAACATGATATAAGGAACTGCCTATTTTCTTTTTAATATTAGCAACTTAACAGACAGCAGAAATGTTGAGGCGTCGTGCTGCATATATGAGCGTCATCTTCACTGTGTGCATATTTATAACAAAACGGAGCCGATAACAACTGCCTCCTTTCAATTTCAGTGAAAATACGAAACACACCCTCTCTTTTGCTGAATATCAGTTTTAATAATCGATAATTATAAAAGTATAACATACAATAAGTTTATACATTGTAGGAAATAAAGACAAGCGATCAGTCAATGTACCTGGATTAATCATTAACTTATCTTTGCGCTTAACCAAAACATGTTACCCGTGAACAAGTAACTTAATAGATTCCTATGACCAAAGTCAGGGAATTGGCCTATGTCGTTAGATAAAGACAACAACATGAATGAAATATCACGTTTAGCAAATATAGTGAGATTAGATCCAGCGGGAGATGCGTGATGAGCAGTCCGACAAGCAGAGCTCTCATCTCATGCTGGAGCGCTTGCCCGAGAGTGTCTGTGGTCACGTGATGTGCGTTTTCAGCGTTTTGGTGTGGACGGAGAGCTGTTCAGAAACGCTGGGTAAAACGCGAGTGTGGACGCGGATCGTTTTCATTCTACAACGCCGTTTTAAAACTAAAACGCACTCTTGTAAAAGGGGCCTTAGAGTTTTACAGCTCTTTTTGATCCCCGCTTCTTGCAGCACACTCCATTTCCGCATTACTGGATCTGTAGCGACAACAGACCGCAAGGGATGATGGGGATTGTAGTTTTCGCTACCTCCCGTTCGCTTCATTCGCCTGAGCAAATTTTCTCAGAAGACCTATAGTTTTACCGAGTCATGCGACTTCGGTAATATCGAAAAAAATTAATATTGCGGTATGACGGTATTTACAATACCGTTACATCCCTAGTGAATAATAATTCTACTTGAGTTTTATGAACTTTATAGTAGAGGTGTGAACCTATACTGGTCTCATGGTTTGGTTCGGTTACGATTATCATGCCATCGATTCGGTTCAATTAGATATCTTGGTGCATCACCATGCATTGACCATGCTTTCCATACACAGTGTTATATTTTGGGGGGAGGCTATAACAAGATGTTTGTATAAACACACAGACACACAGCACCACACTGTCTCTCCTTCAAACACATACACAAACATAGACAGCACCAAACAAACAAACACACACACACACACACACACACACACACACACACACACACACACACTTAAGCCCTCGTAATATGCGTTTAGCTGGGAGAGCTCACACTGAGCGGAGCAATAAAAAAAATAAATAAAAAGGAGGCACTTTTCCGACGGTCCCTTGCTGAGAGCTCTGCTCCGCACGAGCTCTCCCAGCTAAACGTATACTCCGAGGGCTTAAAGGGAGCAGTGGTCGTAATGTCGAGCGAAAAAGAAAAGAAAAAGACAGCTGTGAAACATAACCAGCTTTGTCGTTTTGTAGGAAACACACTTTCGATCTTTTTAGGGTAAGAGGTTTTTGAGTTATTCCCATCTATAACTGAATGTGTGTCAGGAATAACAAAAACAAAACCAACCTAACCGCGTTCATTTCTGGCGCCCCCCTGGATGTACAGCGCCCTTAGTAGCATTTGCCTATACTGCCTATGTCACGGGCCAGCCCTGAGTTGGCTCCTGAGTGTTGTAAATACCGGCGCTCACCACCCTCGCGACAGAGCGCATATGAGATAAATGACGTCAGTACATAATAACCGGTTATGATAATTACTAAACCGATACCAAATTGTCTGCATCTGCATCGCGGTCCACCGAAAAAACAATTAATTTTGACACCCCTACTTTATAGACTCCTACTGTTTTTATACTCCCCAAATGTTATTTTCTATCTTAAAATAGCAAATGTTATTTTCTAACTCAACCCAAAACTTAACCCTCACAGAAAATATTCAGATAAACATCACTTCCTATTTTAACATTTTTCCCATCACATAGGATAAATAGGTAAACACACACACACACACACACACAAAATTCTTCCATACCTTGATGTCCGCTTCTTCCCACTCTCTCAAACCCAGTTCAAGTTCCTGCTCTCCTCCCACACACACACACACAGTACACCAGACTGAGCTATGCATAGAAATGAGCAAAAAAGACCTTCATTCCTGCATCTGAGTGCTTTGTTATGCAGTTTAACAATCTCTCTGCTGTGGTCAACTAACCTCCACTCACTTTCTACAAGATACACGAAAGATTTGACAGCTACCCAAGAGCTGCCTGAAAGACTTAACAAGACACCTTTAAAACATGACCTTTAACATGGAATACAGAATGTGTGTGTGTGTGTGTGTGTGTTGATCACACTTCGATTGCACTGCCGTGAATATGAATATCCACTGAACCTTATTAAATGTCATTGTTGATGCTTCTCTAGTTCTTATCAGTATGTGGACACTGTGACATTTGTCTTTTGCCTTGCTCCTGAACGCCGGCTGTATCTCTGATGTCTGATAGCACGCTCTCAATTAGCGTGAGCATCTTTGTTTGGCATTTTGCACTTCTTATCGAACTTCAGGCGCTCCTGAATCAACACGCTTTCTCCAATCCAAATACGATGCGTCTGATATTTTTGACATTTCGGAAATTAAAAGATCCTGCTTAGAATCGGCCCGCAAAGTCGATGGCAGGCGTAACAGACGAGTTCCTTTCTATTTATCGAGCATAAAAATATATTTGTGGCTTTTACTTTCATACATTTTCCTTCGGCTTAGTGTCTATTTCAGAGGTCACTACAGCAGGATGAACCACCAACTATTCCAGCATGTGTTTAATGCAGCGGATGTCTATCCACAACCCAGTACTAGGAAACACCCATACACAAACACTCATCCACTATGGACAGTTTAGCTCACCCAATTTACCAATAGCGAATGTGTTTGGACTGTGGGGGAAACCGGAGCACCCAAAGGAATTCCACGCCAACACAGGGAGAACATGCAAACTCCACACAGAAAATGCCAAATAGCCCAACCGGGCTCAAACCAGCGACCTTCTTGCTGTGAGGCTAACCACTGAGCCACTTTGCTGTCTGTGGCTTTTACAATACAATCATAAACATTTTGACCTAAATATAAGACTTTACAGGTATATATGAATTGCAAATACACATTTCAGTCCTTTTAGACAGAGATATCTAAAAATCAAGTGTTTAAATGAGTCAGATAATAGTGCTAATAAACTGATTGTGTTTTAAATGCACAAAAACATATTTACATACATCATTTGTCATTGATAAATGTGATTTTATTTCGGTCTTGTACATTTTACATAAAAAAATTGTCTCTAGTCACTTTTTTGGGGTCTGAAAAGTCGCTAAATATTTTGAAAAAGTCGCTGAGTTGGCAACACTGCTTTTTATGTTGAAAATTTAACTCTACAGTTTGTCAAAGTGACTTTTGTTGAGATTTTAGTAGTTTAAAATAACAATGTATAAGAAATAATATATAGAGAAATAAGTCTGAAAAATAACAGAACATGATCTAGCAGTTTATTAGAAGGTATTTGTATCGTAATATACGACAACAACCCAGACAATATATAGCAATTTAAAATCAGAAATGCAACATAGGCTCATTCTAAAAAACGTCCCCCTATATACATTTCTGTAGAGCGCAAATTAGGTAATTATGTAAACTGCATTTCGTCTCACTCCTGGTGGGATGACACCATTCGTTTTCATACTTACCAGTTGACCACCGTATGGACGGATTTCCAGATGTTTCCAGTTTGCCCAGTAGCTCGCCATGTACGTCAGATCTGAGGTGGAGAGCGGAGTTGACTGACAAAAAGGTTCAAGTCTGTCGAAGAACGGTTCCAGAAAGAAGGTAATACAAATACAATAAATAAATAAATAAACAATTAAAAAACAGGGTGAGAATGTGGTATAATCTGAAAACGTGGTAAAAATCAGACGAGAGCTTTTCTTTTTCTGGAGTGCTTTTTAAAACTGTGAGTTGGGTTTAGGAAAGAGGGCTTGCGGATCAATCAGTGCTTTTGAATACACTATCAGTTGGGTTTAGGGAAGGAGGAGGGTGGGTCAGTCGATTGGTCAGTCAGTCAGTCGACAGCAGCCTCTGGTGGATTTACGATAAAACAACACGTTCGAATGGCACTCACGAGAGAAATTTGAGATTTCAAAAAGCGACCTCTGGCGGATTCGCGAAAACAAAAACTCCAAACAAAACGTCCCTCCAGGGATGTATTTGCCCCCCTCCAGGAATGTATATAACGGTACGTTTTCAGAATGAGGTTAAAAGGTTAATGGAAAATTAAATGGAAAAAACTGCAAAAATCATTCACAAAATTTGGAATGACTGCTAATTTAGGGATTTTTTTTACAGTATATCCATGAATGACAAATTTGCTTCACATTCTGCTCACTCATTTGTTAAATCTGTAAAATAAAACAGAAATCTGCCATACAAATTTAAATAAATATCTAATTTGGCATTCTGATTATTTTTTTTAGGTCTAGATCAGGGGTGCCCAAACTCAGTCCTGGAAGGCCGGTGTCCTGCAAAGTTTAGTTCCAACTCCAATCAGACACACCTGGGCTAGCTAATCAAACTCTTACTAGGCATTCTAGAAAGATCTCTGCAGGTGTGTTGAGGCAAGTTGGAGGTAAAATCCATGACCAAGATTGGGCACCCCTGGTCTAGATAAATAAAAGAGCTTCCTTCTGCTTCATTTTCCAGCCACTACTAAGTGAACTGTAATTTGTAATTTAAATGTTTGCACACTGACATTGTGCTCAGACGTGTTGGATATGATTCAGTATTCATGAATGAAATAGTCTAAAAAAGAAAGTCGAATGAAAATAAATATCAAAAGCAGATTTGAATAATTATGCGTCTGATGGGGAATCGGTTGAAAATGAATATATTTCATCTGTATTTGGCACTTCATGATAAGAGTCGCAGAATTAATGAGGTCTGTGTTTAACCTCCCAATGGCATCCAGTGACCTTTCTCTGTGATTATTTTCCACCTTATGTAATCTGAAATATAATAGAGATAACACGGATTCAATTATTGTGAAGACAGGACGGCCTGTGCTGTCGAGTTCAGAAAAAAAGCATCACTGCATCTCATACCTTTTAGACACACGCGCACACGCATACATGATTTCAAATAAATACATAGATGATTAATATTCGATTCTGCGAAGTAGTTTGGATTATTTTAACTAACATAAAAAAAGGTTGTTAACAATAAAACAAAACAATGTGTCAAAAAAAATGGGTTGGCAATTCAGGATTACACTCTCTAATACACACTACAGGCAAACAAGGCTCAGCAATGAATGCGTGTGTGTGTGATGTAGATATTGTCCAAAAGAATCAGTCATGACGAGCTTTAATTGTGTGTAATCAAGAACTGGTGTGTGAGTGCAGTGTGTGATGGGATATGTAGTTCAGTTTAGTGGCAGATGTTTAGAGTGCCCTCTATCGTGTCTGGTGGGCACTCAACTGGGTGACTGTGACTAATATATTATAGAGACTAAGCAAAAGGAAAAACGAATGAAAGAAGAAGACAAAAAAGCTAAATTAATACAGTGCTGTCTTATTAGCGCAATAATCAAACAGCTTGTTGTTAAAAAGTTTGGTGCATGACGATAAAAAAAGCTGTTAAATTCATCCAGATGGTGAACCACAACCTACATAACCACAAGAACATCAGTCACTCCAAGATCTGACTACACTCTGATCTGACTCGTGAAATAAATGTAGGAATTCAGAATTAGTTTACATAATCGCACAGATTTCAAACATCTAGGGCAACAGAAACACTTCAGACTTTATTGTAAGTTGTGAAATGTGCATCAGCGGAAGTCCTGGAGGGACGGGACGCTCTTCATCATGCATTTATCTGATGCTGAGACAGGAGAGGAATGAGAAACCGGTGCTGGAGAAACACTCCTTTAAGAAGTCATGATACAAGAGCCCTATCTGACATGACTGGAGTCAATTCTAACCACTCACCCTTTAGAAATGGAACTGCTTTTATCACAACCTTGAGATATGTATAGGAGAGATATGAAAGTTGTATTGTTTGAGCTGAAATGCATACATTTTTAGAATAGTTATAGATGCCTGTGTGATGATATGAGGAATTATGAGTTGCATCATGCTATTATTCTGTTTGATTTGAATGCCATTGAAACTCTTTTGGATCAATTCAATGGAAATAGAAAACTTTGACTTGTTTTTGTTGCCAAAAAAGAGTTTATGCATGCACACATTCTGAATAATCGCATTACGCAACAAACTTGAGACTTTTTATTCGCAATAAAACACTACTATGGAGAATTTTAAGATTATATAAAGATTTTACTTTGTTAAATAAAACAATAAAAGTGTGATACTATTTCCTCATAAAATGCGTATTCATAACAGTTTTAAGCTTTAATATATGCTATCATTATAGGGGTTTTACCTTGAAGCTTCATCAGGAAGAAGAATTGGTAACACTTTATAATAACTCTACAGTACAGTATGTCTGATAATATTTTTTTCTCAACAGATATAATGTACAGTATAGAATTTTAAGGTCAAGATTATTAACCCCATTTAAGCAATTTTTTGATACTCTACAGAACAAACCATCGTTGTACAATATCTTGCCTAATTACCCTAATCTGTCTAGTTAACCTAATTAACCTTGTAAAGCCTTTAAATGTCACTTTAAGCTGTATAGAAGTGTCTTGACAAATATATATTAAAATATTATTTACTGTCATCATGACAAAGATAAACTAAATCATTAATTAAAAAATGAGTTAATAAAACAATTATGTTTAGAAATGTGTAGAAATAGGGGAAAATAAAAAAGGGGGCTAATAATTCTGACTTCAACTATATATATATATATATATATATATATATATATATATATATATATATATATATATATATATACACACACACACACATATATATATATATATATATATATATATATATATATATATATATATATATATATATATATATAACTATACCTCTAGATTACCCTTATTTGACCAAAATAAAATATGATCATGCCTTGCTAAGACAAAAGTCTTGTCACTTAACAGAAATAATGTACAGTATAGAATATAAAGTCACAGTGCAGTGGAAAAGAATGAATATTGTGCATGAATTCATCAAGATTCTTTGGATTCATCTTAAATGACTCCATCTTACCCAGGCAAGCACAATAATGTTCATGTCTGGTGACTTGGCTGGCCAATTCTGGAGCACCTTGACCTTTTTTGCATTCAGGAGCTTTGATGTGGAAGCTGAAGTATGAGAAGGAGCGCTATCCTGCTAAAGAATTTGCCCTCTACTGTGGTTTGTAATGTAATGGGCAGCACAAATGTCTTGATACTTCAGACTATTGATGTTGCCATCCACTCTGCAGATCTCTCACATGCCCCCATACTGAATGTAACCCCCAAACCATGATTTTTTTTCCTTCACCAAACTTGACAGATTTCTGTAAAATTCTTCGGTCCATGCGGTTTCCAGTAGGTCTTCTGCAGTATATGTGATGATTGGGATGCAGCTCAACACATGATTCATCAGAAAAATCCACCTACTGCCACTTTTACAAATAATCAGCTAGAAATCAAGTTATTTTTAGTTGGTCTTACAACTGAGATCAATACATATATATATATATATATATATATATATATATATATATATATATATATATATATATATATATATATATATATATATATATATATATATATAGTTATGACTAACAAAGGACATTTATTTTAACAAAGGTGATATGAAACATTAAAGCAGACACTAAAATGCATTTATTATAATTTTATGTATATTAAAACTTAAAAAATTCTCTTGTCTTTGACCGAAATACATATTTATATAAACCAAATAATTTTTAATGTCTAAAACCGTTTGAGAACATTGTGTTAAATGTCAAACTCTGGTTTTGCAACAACAGGATTTGCAGTCATTATTATAATTACAAGGCGCTGTTGCATTTTACAACAGTTTTAAACAATTCAAGCGGAATAAATAAATTAATTACAGCAAGTATAACAGAAGCTCAATTTCAAGCAATATGCTGTTTTTGCTTGCTTAAGAAAGGATTTTTTTGGGGTCTTTCGTGTCAAGGGGCTGCTTGTGGTCTAGAGATTGCTGTGGGCTTCCACTCAGCCATGTCAGAAAGGATTTTTCAGACTTACAGCACCACAGCAGAGGGCAAGATAAACAATGATTCACTCTGAACAACAGCTTATGGGCCAGAAGGCTTGCGTAGCCCTACTATGGCCTTTTTAGTGGATGAGCTCACTGTTGTTTCACACATATTTAGATTTAACTCTTTGTGGACACGGACATGGTGCTGCTAAATTTGTCAATTTACCATTAACATTTACTCATTTAGCAGATTGGTCTTAAGTGACTTACAATTGAGGAGGCATTCAGTGATTCAACAAGAAGAGGCAATACACACAACAAGTGCTGATTATACAAAGCAACTACTAGTGCTCAGAGAATTAAGTGCTAGAGTTAGGAAAGAGTAGTGTTTTTAACAGAGAGAAGAGTGGTTCTACAGGTGGTTTGTCAAGCCCACTCACATGTGTGAAGCTCACTTCATAAATGCACAATGCTTTTTAATAGATATTGAGTGATTGTGAGAAAGTGTCTGGTGCAAAACTGGTGCAAGTGTCGGTTACAGTGTCAGAGAGATAAAAGTGTGTTTTCTACATGTGGTTTATCAAGCCCACTCACCTGTGTGAGGCGCACTGAGAATTGCATAGACGTTTTGAGGTTGTCGTGTGGTGTGGTGGGGGGAAAGAAGAGGTTGTAGCAATGTTCATGGCTCCTTGGTCATCTGGAAGAAGGAGGCAGAGAACCTACAAACTTAAATAATCTCTCCTCATGGAGACTACCGCCAAACTGAAAGCAAAACCAAACATATAGTGTCCAAGCCTGGTTATCTCTCGTTTTCCCGTTATCACTCCTCATTTTATGCTTACGCTCCTCCATGAGACTCAAGACCGGTGCGCAAACAGGTGATGCTCGTTATCACTTGCAACCGGCCTCACTCCGATCCCATGACTCTTGGCCGCGCTCCCAATGTGACAGGGAGTTTTGTTCACAGTGTACAGGGGCCTCATGTATGAAGACTTGCGTTGAAATAATACTAAAACATTCCATACGGACAAAGCTGTAAATGTGCATACGCAGTGAAAAAATCCGATGTATGAAACACTGCGTACACGGAATCCCACGCATATTCTCTTTAAACGTCCGAATTAACATGAAACTGAGCGCACGTGCACGATGGTGCATATGGTAAAAGCAAGCAAGAAGAAAAACTTCACAGAAAATGAATGGGAGGTACTCCTATCGGAGGTAGACCGGAGAAAAAACTTACTTACAAGTTTGTCCTCTGGAATTAATAACAAAAGAAAAAAATAGAGTGGGAGAGTTTAGCTGACGTGATTAACGCAGTGGGGTCTAAACATCGCACTGTGAGTGAATTAAAAAAAGAAATGGTCCGGTGTAAAGATACAGGTTAAGAGGAGAAAAGCGGCACACCGTCAAAGTGTTGCCCCAACAGGCGGGGGAACAGGGGATGTTGAACTAACACCCTTTGAGGAGAAGGTTGCCTCAATTGTGGGTGATACTTTACTGTCTGGAGTAGTATCCTGCCTAATCGCTTGCTCTAACTGGCCAAGATTAAGGGTTGTATACATTTGTAAATGCTTCTATATGTTCCAAATCACATAAATGGCAAAAAAAATAAATAAATAAATACATAAAAAAATACACACACACACACACACACACACACATATATATATATATATATATGTATATATATATATATATATATATATATATATATATATATATACATATGCACACATACATATATATATATATATATATATATATATATATATATATATATATATATATATATATATATGTACACACACACACATATATATATATATATATACATATGCACACATATATATATATACATATGCACACACACATATATATATATATATATATATATATATATATATATATATATATATATATATATATATATATAGATTGTGTCAATTAACCCATTTATCAACTACAAATTAATAGGAATGTTTTTCACATGTGTTGGTGCGATACTTTGTAGTGTGCAATTTAACATAATTGCCTCTAGGAGGTGCCAATGGAAATAAAACAAACACACACAAGAAATACTCGTATGCCAGACATGGAGTTGGCGCGAACCAACTCACGTTAATTTCATCATTAGTAAATCCAAACGTGAGCGTGAAACCTGGCGTCGCAAAGTTTTTGTGCGTACGCAGCATTGATACATGAGGCCCCTAGTGTTTCCGGAAGAGATGATGACAAGACAAATCAGCCTAGAAAATTGAAACTTTTCATTTTATGTTAGTATTAGTGCACGATGTAACTACAGAAGTGTCAAGCTTTAAATTGGCAACTGGTGTACATAGATTGCGAGGCTACCATTAACTGTTTTCGCAGAGGATGACAAGCTGACAAAACATTGCTGCAACTCTGATACAGGACTTTATGGGGAAAATTAAAAAGCACTGCAGTGTTTTAGTGTTCTGTGTTTGTCTGAGATGATTAGGCTACCGAAATGTGTATATTCCATACAAAGTTTAAAGCTGATTGGTCAGTTCTTGTCACATGACTCGAGGTGTGCTTGCGGCATTCTAAAAACTTGAGATGTTTTTAACTGGGTGCCGTGTTTGCGTCGCTCCCAATATGCATGCCTCCTTTGGAAATCCATTGTGTCTTCATGCATAGACATGGTGTATTCACCCGATTTGTTGACAAATGGGTTGCAGATCCATTCCTTGGCAATTTGTGGGCCCTTCACTGGGCCTTTTCCCTTCGAAAAACAAAAAAAAAAACTTTCCAAAGATGTCTGTTTCTTACTTATTTTGCTAGCATGTGGGTACATTTTGACAAATAAACTGAGATGTAACCCAGAGAATACAGTAGTTTTTTTGAAGTCTTTTATTTTGAAAAAAACATTCAGACTCGGAAACACAACGAAAACAAATAATGATTTCTTGTGCAGCCCGGTACCAATTGATCCATGGCCCGGTACCGGGGTTGGGGACCACTGGTCTACAGAACAAACCATTGTTATATACTTCCCTAATTACCCTAACTTTAAATTGCACTGTAAGCTGAATACTAATATCCTGAAAAATAACTAGTCAAATATTATGTAAAGAAATCAGTTAATAGAAATTAGTGGGCTAATAATTCTGATATCAACTACATCATCCGACAGTATGCAAACAGCTATAGTGTCACTTTTAGTAAAAAAAATGAAAGTAAATCAATGAAAATGAAATAAAGTCAATCACAACTAATATACTTTTTGCACAGAGCTTCAGTTTTCGACACTTTCTTTTCTTTCTTTTCCACAAGCCTCTCTCCCACACACTCAGACGTGAGCTTCCTGCTTCCGAACAGTGGAAGCGGATGTCAGTCGTGCCTGAAGAACATTCCCTCCCCACAGACTCGCTGCATGCATGAACAGCTCACTTTCATGAAAATGAAGCTGGCCTCCGAGCCTTTTGTGCTCAAATGCTAATGTCAGCTGGGAAATCTGCTACATGTAATCCTCTTTTTGAATTCGAAAGGCAATGTGGATGATCAGTAAACAACAGTGATGGGGAGATGAACACTCCGAGGAACAACTGAGTGCTAGTGCTCAGGCGAAGACTGAGTAAACACAATTCAAATTGTCTTGGAGGGATCCTCGGGCAAAGATGGGCTCCTGGTTTGGAAAGCTGACATTGTAGCTTTGTTCTTGACAGTGTTTTAAGGTGGTCTTGGTGTAAAGTGGTTCAAGGAATGTGGGGAGCGGTGGTTCATGGCTGCACCAAATAACCACCCATGGAAATGTGTTTAGTATTTGAAGCAGATAGACTAGTAAACACTCTATGAATAATGTATATAGTAAAAAAAATAAGTCAGATTATTGACAAAGCTCATTTAAAACCACTAGTGTGCACCAATAGTGCTGTACAAGACCGATAATATGATTAAAGAGTGATGGGAAGTTCAGATCATTTTACTGACTCGGATCTTTGAGTCTCGTTCATCAAGATGAACGAATCTTTTTTCGAGTCATTTTGTTCATTTGGTTCAATTTGCCAAAATATTAATAAAACGTTACGAACTGCTTCCAAACACATCTACAACTAACCCAAAAGGTTGACTGCAGACAAATATGTCATAACTAGAATACTATAAGAAGGAGAAAATAATAATTCAATGTTTACCTGCTCTTTTGTCTATGAAGGCATGTTGTCTCTTTGCTCAGCTCACCTCTTCATAACTTTAAATGTCAGGGGTTCATTCACGTTACACTGACAGTCACATATAATCTTAATCAATGCACAGTCTGCATATATACATCATTCAATACGAAATAGTACATTTTAATATAAAAAACCCTCATTTTTGTATGTATACCAATTTAATTCTGTTCAATGTCAAGACAACAAACATTTTTGTTTCTTTAACTTATTTTCTATAACTTAATCAGGTTTTTCAAGTTACAGAAAGTTTAACTTGAAATTTTGTTAAAATATTCCAGAAAATTGAAAAGTTCAATTGATTAACTAATAAATTTAAGGCAGCAATATTTTTTTACAGTGTGAGTCAAGAGCTATTTGTACTCCTCACGAAGCATTTGCATGAATGGTGTTCCAAATCAATCACTTATGAGCTTCCATTTCAGTCGTCTTAGAAGGCAGCAGTCTATGTAGTGTGCAGACAACGAGGCGGCTCAATAGCTTTTGGATCAGAGGTGTGTTTGGGCTTAAGGCTTGTTTATGCTTATTTCCATTTGAAATGAGGCAGCCTCACACACACACGCACACACAACGCAACAAAAAGTCATCTAATCCAGATGTGATTTTAATCTCCTGCCGCATTGGCAGGCTTGAATGGATTATCAATGCCCCAGTGCACCGTGTGAATGTCTCATTCCAAGCGGAGAGTTTCTGCCTCCTGCTGACATTTTTTCATCAATAAAAATTAACATTTAATTCTCAGGCGCTCTGAGCCGGAGCCGTGACTGTGCCAGCAGTTAATGGGGCACTGGCAATATTAGCCCTCAAAACCACTGGATCGATAGTAGTTATTACTAATATTATTACCCCGCTGATAGTATTACTGTAATTGGTATTGTGTTTTATGGTCAACATTAAACAGGATGTCAAAGATATTATCAGTTGCATGTTTAATGGCGTTTGGGATGGAGGAAATGATGCCACATTGGTAACTGGACTGATATGAATAGGGTTAAGGCATTCTGTGCTTGTTTAACTAGCCAGAAATTGACCCAGGCTCATAGGACTCAAACAGCAAAAAACAACTTTTTCAATACCTGACAAAATCTTGTCGCCTCCGAGTTTTAACAACAACAAATCATAACTTGACTTCTAGTTGATCATTTGGTATCAGAAATGGCTTATATGTAAGACAAATGCCTCTAGATTGCGCTTATTTGACCAAAATAAAATATAATCATGACTTGATTTTTAATCATTTCATTAGGTCAGTAAGATCTGACTCTGCTTAGACAATAGTCTTGTCACTTAACAGAAAAAATGTCCAGTATAGAATATAAAGTCATGCTGCAGTGGAAAAATAATGAATATTGTGCATGACTCTCATGAGCTTGGAGGACTGCATCCATACATCCCTGCAATGACTCAAATCACTTATTGATAAAGTCATGTGGAATGGCGAAGAAAGCGTTCTTGCAGGACTCCCAGAGTTCATCAAGATTCTTTGGATTCATCTTCAATACCTCCTCCATCTTACCCCAGACATGCTCAATAATGTTCATGTTCATGAAATAAATTAATATTACCTTTTTAATATTTATTTAATGTTTGCAAATACAATTAAATCCATTTATTTGGTAAACAAAGCAAGTCTGTTGTTCACACCCTCTGCCCGTTCCTGTTCCACTAATCCTTGCTCTCCTTCACAAACCACCTCTCTCCAATCCCGCGAACCATCACCGGGCCTCCAATCACCTGCACCTGTCCCCCTCATCAAGGACACTATTAAAGCCTACCTCATTCTTCCACTCATCGGCTGGTATTGAAGTCGAATGGTTTTCCTCACCTTCGCTCCTTCGTCTTCTCCTCTACTTCCTTGGATGTTCCTTATGTGCCTTCGGATCCTTAACCTACCGATCAAGAGAAATGAATACTCTCATATGGCGTTTACCTGAAGATCTGCCATTTACGTGAAGAACTGTGTCTGTATACTCGCCTAATGTTCCCAAGAACGAACTTCAGATGTTTACATTACAAGCTGTTGAAGAAGAACGCTTCTACATCACAGCCGTGATACCACCTGCTTCCTTACTTTGATTCGGTGACTTGTTTTGAATAAAACTCATGAAAGATAACCTTCCTTGTCTACCAGCGTGACACTCGTATATTAACTGAAAGACTGTATTGTAAATAAAACAAATGAAAAAATTTATATGAGTCACTAAGATTTCTGAAATCTTCAATTTAAAAAGTGAATAAATATAAATTTACAGACATTTACGCAAGTAAATAAATAGACTCGGCGGTTCATTCCACTGTGACGACCCCTGATTCATAAAGGGATGAAGCTGAAAAGAATGAATGAATAAATAGACTCGATGGGCTAAAAATCTGCAGAAATATGCGTGAATCTGCACATGCAGATTCTGTGTGGGCCTAGTTGTCACTTCAATCACATATTAGTGTAGAACATATTCAAATTATAGCAGAAAATAGTTTATTTAGTCCTTTTAATTATTGTTATTGTTGCAGAATTCTACAGTTGTATAGCATTGTTGAGTTTAATTCAGAGCTATACAGTATCTGAAAACTTGCATTCAAAAATACAATTGGTCAAGCTTCTAAATCTGATTATATTACAAAAAACAAGGTGCAGTTTTTTTTTTTTTTTTGATGAAGTGGTGAGAATTTAAAAATATGACGGTGTATGCAAAACCACAAGAGACCGACATCAGCAGGATGTGAAAGTGATATTTTCTGTTGACTGGATTTTCTGCAGCGAGAGAATAATGGAATGAAGAATGTCAGGCTTTTTAAATCAAATGCAGCAAGGCCATCTTCACGCACACAAATACTACAAATGCATGCATACACACACTTTCGGTAAACATCCATCTGATACTGTCACAAAAAGCACACCATTTCATTTTATGTCTCTTTTGCATCTGACGCAGGAAAACACTCTTCAAAGCAGAACTACAGTGGGAACAATTCACTCACAAAGAAAGGCTGTTGGTGAAATAAACACATACACATATTTATAAACTACAGCAGAGGCTCCCAAACTTTTCAGCCCGCGACCCTCAAAATAACAATGCCAGTGACTCATGACCCCCACATTCCTCATATAAATATACGAGTAATTTCATGTTGTTGTTTTTTATGTAAATATTAACTACTATTTTTATTTTCTGGGTTAAAATATGGCAATTATAATAGTTTAATAAGGCCCTGTTTACACTAATACCTTTTAGTTTTAAAACGCATAACTTTTGCTATTGTTACTCCTTCTACCTCGGAGCATTCGAGCCTCGAAATTGGAGCGTTTTGGAAACGCTGAAGAGGCCGTTTTGGTTTTAAAACGCTGCTGCTCCGTGTCAATGTGGATGGTGAGAACTGAGACATCTGAAAACGGAGGCATGGCTGCAGACATTCTGATTAGGGCTTTTTCCCAATATCACAAAGTTCAGTCTTTCATCCTTGTAAGTTCAGACATAGCAAGTCTATAGCGAACCCCCGAGGACATGAGGACACCTCGGGTAAATCTTCAAATGAAACGGCAGTGTACTTTTAAAACGTCATGCACCCTGGCTACGTTTCACTATCTTAACAATAAAATTAAAACATGACATAAAGCAATGTCTCTTCATTTTTTTTATTAACAAACTAAACATAACAGACACCGTCATGTACATATTTATATGCCCGTCGTCTTTACTGTATGCTAATTTATAACAAAGCGAAGCCCAATAACTGCCTCCTTTCATTTTCATTGAAAAATATAAAAACATCAGGCTCACTGTGTGTTTTCGGCAATATGTGCTTGATATCAGGCTATTGTAGAACATATAATTCTTCTTTTTTTTATTTCTCAGAGTTATTCTTGATTCTCTATTAGTATGCTGTGTAGGCTTTGCCTAAAGAGATGTTAAATCATTTACCTTACAGTCATTCTTTACTATATATACTTTTTATATTCTATACTTTATTTTGTATGTTCTGTGAAATTATATGCTAACCAAAACTGGCCTTTGAGGAGATGTATTTTGCATACTAATGAGGCATTTCGCAGAAAGAGCTATCTTGGACAAGAAATATGCAGCAGAAACAATAAAAATAACATGCGTCTCTCACCTCTGATTTCCTGTGAAAAAGTATTGAAGCCTATGTAGGTATCTAAGCATGTGCATTTAACTGGTCTTGTTCTTCTGTGCAGAAAAGAGGAACTAGAGATGGTGCCGAAAAGCTGACAGAGACAACCCGCCTTCTCTTTCTTCTGTGTATAAAACTGAGTTTCTAGATCCCGGGCTGTGCAGAGTACCTGACGTTAGTCCCGGATAGCATTGTATAACGGTTAGACTATCTTGGTGTATGCCCAGAGCTCTGAACATCGAATTATTCATTTGTATTCAATAAATTACTAAACTTTTAAGCATTGAACAATTTCTCCTGAGTTTGAATTGAACACGCATGGAATAGAGATAGATATTCCAACACTATATGCACACAATAAAGATCATCAGAGGAAATAAATGGTGAAATACGAAATAGCAGTCTCTTTTGCTGAATATAATAATCAGTAAGCTATCATTTTTTAATCAATAATAATTATAAAAGCATAAAGTACAATACATTTATACAATAAAAAAAAATAAAGGCAAGCAATCGGTAAAACATGCAGAATCAGTGTACGTGGTTACATAAATTAATATTAGCCCCTTTCGCACATACAGAGCTTGCCGGTAATTTTCACGAAAGGTTGTTTGTGTGAACAGGCCCTTTTTGAAAACAACAGTAAATTTGTTCCGGCTATTTACCAGAAAGAGAAGTAACATTACTGGTAATTTACCGAAATGCTGCGCTGTGTGAACGCAGAAGGAAGATTGCCGGAAAGAGCGCGCTCACAATTAGAACGCTCTGACGTGAGACGTCTACTGTAGCCCATCAGGACACTGTTTATGAAGATAAAAGCCTTTGAATATTTTTACAGACACATTTAGCTGCTAGATGTTAGTCAAATAAAGTTTCTATGTTCATTCTTAATGCCAACTGAGTAAATAATTATCATTAAGATGCTTATGATAAGACGTTGTTTGCTTACCTTCAAGCTCTGCTTCCTTCAGTTGTGTGATGCGTCGTGCTTGCATGTAAAGCAGCGATGAGCGGCAGCACACTGCCGTTTAGAGGTATTTTCTGTAGTAATTATGTCAGAATTTACCGGTATTTTGGAATGGATGTGTGAGCGGTCTTTTCCGGAAAAATACCGTAACGTCCTTGCCTGTGTATCTAGCTTTTTTTTTTTTTTTACCGGTAAAGTACTTCCAGATATTTTCCAGTATCACTGTGTGAAAGGGGCTATTAACTTATCTTTGCGCTCAGCCAAAACACGGTAGCTGAGAAAAAGTGGCAAATAGATTCAAAAGACCAAGTCGTTAGATATAAGTCTACACCATAGATATATACACTAGATATCGCATAGGGACCCTGAGCATGCGTCAATAGCGCCACCACATCGGTACAGTGCTCCCAGGACAAATGTCATTCAACCGCACTAGTCAAGACAGTGTTATTACGTAAAAATACGGGACTTTAGCGCTGTCTCTGGGTGTTGTAACGAGTAAACAAAGAAAACAGCACAAAGGCAGAACATTTCATAGGTAAGATTAAGTATTTTACATTTTTGTATGTTCTGAACTTTTGTGCTAAACAGGTCACGTTATTGATGATAATACAGTCACTTACTGCATTCACCATAAGGCAAAGCAGCTCCAACTCACTCTAAATACTCGGCTTATGTTAGTTTTGTTGAATAAAATCAGCAAACAATGCAAAAGAAATATGACAATGCAATATGAAATATGACACTGCGGTGCCAGAAACTTGTATTATTGTCGGCTAGTGAAGGAGTCGTTCATAACTGAGATTCATTTACAAACGAATGGCTCCCTCCGTCAGTATGAGAAGTGAAAGCAGGAGATGACACGGATTAGATCAAATTTAACAGGGAGGGTGGACAGTACATTTCCATACACACAAACACAAGCTTTTGTCAGGAATGCCCGTGCGATCACTGATCCATCAATGTAGAAAAGTGATGTAAAATTATAATTTTCGTAATAAAAAAAAAAAATGTATATCTCTGGCTTTGGATGGCCACAGTCCTCCACTGTACCTTGGTACCGCATTCAATTCAAAGGAGCGCTTTCCTGTTTCAAAATGGCGGCTCTATTGACGCATTCCTTCCAATAGACAACAACAGGGTAGGAGACATCTAATGTATATATCTATGAGTCTACACAAGATGAATTATAGATCCCAATTAACAACTACAGAGAGATGAGATCCATGGGACGATTCTGGATGGACTGGCTGACGTTTGGCTGCTCTCAGCCAGGCAGGTGTGCTCAAAGCTCCCACTGACTCCCTGGAGCTCAGATGCGAGAATACACTGAAGCAGCTTTAAGCGCATCCCAGAGTGCGTGTATGGTCATGTGATGTGCATTTTCAGTGATGTAGTGTGGACTGAGAGCGGTTTAGAATTGTTGGACGAAATGCCAGTGTGGATGTAGATCTTTTCCTCTCTACAACACAGTGTTAAAATGAAAACGTATTAGTGTAAATGGGGCCTAAAATTGATTTGACTGACTTGGTTCAGTCTTCAGATACCACTGAAAGTACTGTGCACTAGCTTTGGTGACCTACGACTTCTGCACATGGTGTAATTCTGTCTTTACTATGACTTTATACTTTGTGAATTACATGTGTGTGAATTACGACCTATAGCTTTTTACAGAAACTACTACTGGCATTTTTTGGGAGAATACTCATTGAAAACTCTCCAATGCGTGCACATCTCTCATCAAAAGAGTCTCTCTCGTTTTGATTGTAATTATTTCGTGGTATCACATCAACATCAGGCAATGTCACAGCACAGAGCAGAAGGAAAGGCGTTGTGATGTACAGCAGAAGATCATCACCACCTCCCTGTTAATGATGCTGTCAGTGGAGCTTAACACGAGCTGTTCGCAGGCTGTTAACACCCCTGTATTCCATATCATGAAGGCATGTGGGAAAGGTTGCGTTAAATTAAGCAGGTTGGCAGAACTGCTGATGAAAATGAAGTGAAACTGCTTGAAACATCTAGCTGGAACACAGCTGGTGATCAAACATGACCTTTAAAGACCGAACAGAGAGGAGATATCGGCTAAAATTAGTCTGATCTTTAGTTAAATAGAAAAAAACCCATCCATATCAGAGACAATAACTGTAAAAATAATGATATTTAAAATATATATTGTTACACCACAGCTATAGCAATAGGAATGGTAATATTTTCAGCTAATGAATGATAAATACACACAGCCAATCAAAATCATCTAGATTTTAAAGTGCTCAAGCATTGAAGTTACAGGAACCAAAAGTGCAGCACATGCTTATAATAAACACAACTGTCAATGATAATATACAGTGGTGTAAAAAAGTGTTTGCCCCCTTACTGATTTCCTTATTTTTTTGCATGTTTATCACACTTTTTTAGAAATTGAAATATTAGTCAAAGATAACACAAGCAAACACATCATGCAGTTTTGAAATTATTTGATAGATTTTATTATTAAAGGAAAGCAAAATCTAAAACTACATAGCCCTGCCTGAAAAAATGTTTGTCCATCAGTTCCAAGTTCATCTCAGTTTTACCATCTTGATGATCCTAAAGACTTTCGATTAAAAAAAACAAATATGGAGATTGCGAAGACAAAATCTAAACATTTTAGAAGAAATGTTTCTCATTATATATAGCGTAAAAGTAATGCCACATTTCAGAAAAATCAAAGCAAAAGTAAAAAGTGGTGGTGGTATTGTGATGGGCTGGGGCTGTTTTGCTGAAAAAGTGAGTAAACTCATCGCCTTCGAATAACTAACTAAAACTATGTGCATTATTATACAAATTAAATCAACTTAACAGTTTTTAGTCACAACAGAAATACTTACATTTTTTTGAATAAATGTAGCTTGTTACAGCGGGGAAAATAAGTATTGAACATGTCATGTTTTTTGGGAATAATATTTCTAAAGGAGCTTTTATCGTTTTTATTCGATAAAAACCCAAACAATACAAACATAAAAATAAATAAATAAAAAAAATCTGAAAGATGAGTTATGTGTAATAACAATGAAATGACAGAAAGAGAAAGTGCTACTGAAATGTATTAATACTTTATAAGTCTTCTTTTGGTGCTGGCAGCTTGATGATGCCACTAACATGGATAATAAAGTCACATGCATTGCTCAAGTGTGAGTTTTTTAGACTTCAACAGAGTGTAAAAATCTTGATGGTTCTGTGAGTCTCGTCTGTCAAATCTGATCTTTATTTTGTATTGTCTATTGCAGTGGTTCTCAAACTTTTTTCATCAAGTACCACCTTAGAAAAAATGTGTCTCTCCAAGTACCACCAAAATGAGTAGTATTGAAATACAGTAGCGTAGTAGGCCCAGTAAAGCAGCTACAACTGCACAGTTAGAAAGATCATGGCAGATTACCTCAGAAATATAGGCTATATGTCATATATGGCATATTATATACATCATTTTTGGTAAACTTGGAAATGTGTGAAGCATGTACAAGACATATTTTATTCCTCCGCGTACCACTAGAAGGAAGCCTGCGTACCACTAGTGGTACACGTACCACAGTTTGAGAACCACTGGTCTATCGGATTCGAGTTAGGTGATTGACTGGGCCATTCCACAGCTTGATTTTCTTTCTCTGAAAGCATTTAAGAGTTTCCCTGGCTGTGTTTTGAATCATTGTCTTGCTGAAATGTCCACCCTGGTTTCATCTTCATCATAATGCAGATGTTGGACTTGAGCAGTAAATATTAATTTACAATAATGAAGGGCAGAGGGTTGCTGAAGATCTACTGAAAGATTAGTCTTTCTACGGCCCCATTTCTTCATGTGTTCATTACTTTTTCCCTGTGTCATTTAATTTTATTACACAGAAATTCATTTGTAAACTAATTAGATTTGTTTTTAACACATAGATTAGATTTGTAAGTCAACACGATAAAATGAAAATGATGTGTTCAATGCTTATTTTCACCATCGTATTTTTTTGGGTTTACCAATTTTCAAGTAATTGCATTTTACAGTGTACCATCCCTTTTCCAGACGAGTTTGAGTTTTTTATTTTGAAGATATTTTGAAAAATGTTGGAAACCTGTAAGCACTGACTTCCCATATGGACCCTCACCTCACCTCAAAAAAAAAAAAAAAAAAGAAAAAAAAAAAAAAAAGCAAAAAACAAAAGAAGAAGAAAATTAGACAAAAGATTCAGATTTAAACATCATGTATGAACAGGAAAGTGTCACGACTGGGTATCACAAAAACAAGGGAAAGATCCAAGTGCAGCAAAACACATTTATTGCCAAACAATAAAGATCCCAAAAAAATGACAATGGGACAGGCAAGGTACCAAAATCGAGGAAAACATGAAGTGCAAAAATGAAGCTCAAAAGTGAATCAAACACAAACTAAACAGGTATCCAAAAACATAGTAAAGATACTAAACAAAGTGAACAAACCAAACACGGTGAACCAGATCATGAATAAAGCACGACAAACCTAAACAGAACATTGAAAATCCAAAGGCAAACTAAACACAACATAACAGGGCTTATAAAAGACAGAACTAATTAGACAATGAGGGACAGCTGGAAACAAGGAGTGATCACATGACTAGGATACAAAACACAAAAACCAAAACAAAAACTGGTGCCCTTGAAAACCACCAGAGGGCACTGCAGCAGGTGTGACAGGAAAGTGTCTCCCTTATCTATACAGTGCTCAACATAAATGAGTGCACTCCATTTTGCGAATGACTATTTTTTATTAATTTCTATGTAAATAAAGAACATATATTTTGGTGCATTTGAAGAAAACAGATTTATTAAACGAATGTATTTATTAAAATAATATTTAGGTCACAGAACATCCTTAGAAATATAAAGATAATAAATTTAATTTATGCAAAATATTGGAAAATGAAATTACAGACAAGAAAATGTCAGAATTTTGTTTTGTTTCTCTTAAATTTTTCTCTTTTCAAACCTTTTATTTAATGTTTTTCCCTAACAAATAATTTTGGCTATGCTAACTTTGGACCATTATCAAAAGTTATTTTGATAGATTAGCTCCAGATTTGGCTTCAGTGCTGAATAATCTAATGTATATGCACAGATATAATATTGTAAAGCATCCTATAGAAAATATTAATCTGAATGAGAGGCTTGTGAGGGGTGTACTTATATATGTTGTGCACTGTGATACAATCGACCAAAAGCATCTTAATGCCAGGTGTACCCACAGCGTTTGATTTAATAAGTATTTGACAACCACAACCTCCACCAAAACAGAGATCTGACCTGCAAAACAGCAGACAGATTTGTTTTTCCCACAACTGTGAATGCATCCATCCTCACACTGTTACTGTGTTTCTTATATTAGAGTATCTACAGAAAAGGCCTACTGTATTGATGCAAGGGTTGTGAACTGGCTGATTGTCTGGCTTGAAGTGTTCGGCCACAGAAGGTTTGAGGTCACCACGGCTAATGGGATTTCGATGTCCATTAATCCGCCTATGGAGCTGTCTGTTAGCTTTGCCAATATACAGCAAACCACAAAGACAAGTCGAAGATAAATCGGTAGAACTACAAGTAATAAATCATCTCATTTGATACCACAGTGCAAAAAGAAGGCCAACATAATGGCTAACTTTCCAAAGACGTTTTAAAGTCGTTGGGTTACAAACATACGAAACTTTCTTTTTGGATCCAACTGACAAGGGTGAAATAAAAAATAGAGAATAACATGCACAAAAAAAATGATTCTGTCAAAATAAAACAGACTCACAAACCAAAAGACATGACACATCTGCAATGTGCATGAAAAGCAATTTGCCAAACAAGTATCAGCAGATGTTCAGTGTTTCGCTTTGGCCCAACATCTGTGTCGGACAGATATTGTCCTGTGTAAACTGTCTGCAGAATAACACTGGGACTTCCAGGGGCTGTATGAAGCCTCCATTTCAAACGCTCTTCCGAAGATTCAACACCTGTTAACTGCTGTTCAGTGCATGTGATCAGAATAAGCACCTATTAGAGGTTTGAATGAGGCTCAGAGTGAGACATAAACATCTGTAGTTGGATTAAGCAGCATGATGGAAATCATCAGAACTGTTAATTTTTACAAAGGTGCTGATGGATTCTAATTGACTGGTACATTCGGAGGGTGTTGTTGACTTATTTAGTCTGCATGGAGAAGGTTAGTGTGATGTCACCATGTAGGAACAACACTCCATACAGCCGATCAGAATTAAGGGATATGTTTACAGCTACAGTAATGTTTCTTTTAGACTTACAATTAGAGTGATGTACAGTATTTCTTCATGGTTGTCATCCAACTATGATTTGAGAATACTTTATAAATGTATTTAGTTACAGAATACAGAATACCTGCTTTAAAATGTATTTTGTAACGTATTCCGTTACTTTGCTTAATCCTGATACTGTATTCTAAATACTTGGAATAATTCCTCTTTGAAAACAGCCTTCAAGTCTACTAAAGAAAAGAAAAACTTCAAAATAGTTTATGTAAAACCAAGGTAATGTAACAGGTTCTATCCAACATTTTAATTTCTATCATGAAAACTTCTCACCAAAAAAAAAAAAAAAACCAATATTGCAAACATTAGAAGAATTCAAAATGTGTTTGCTTTACAAAAATGTAAACATCAAAATGAACAAGTTTTGTTTGAAGGTTGTTAGCTGGCAGGCAGAGATTGCACTGCACTGCCAGGTTTCCCTCACCCCTCTCATTCTGTAAAGAGAAAAAATGCTCGAACTTCCAAGACTTGAATGCATTTTTTCTTTTGCTGCTAGAAAGTTGCTTCGGTTGCGGCTACAACCCCTTGAGCCCCTGGTCTGAATACTCCATATTTGTACACTCAAGTTTGGCTAAGGTGCCCATAAGTCCCACCCACATTTGTGTCAGAAAAGCGAACGTAAATTTAAGAAGCGTAAACGAAACCTCTGAAAGCGCAAACAAAACATCAAGCAGCGAATTCACGAACAATGTGGCAAAAAAAGCAGTTTATTTGAAAATCATGGTAGTTGTCCGGTTGTTCAGTGTTTGCCATCGTCCTTTTCGCTGCGTGAGAAAATGGAGGTGTGGCGTGAGAGCATGAGAACAGGGTCATTTGCGTGAGTCTCACTGAGTTAACGCTGGTGATTGCAGTCGGGAGTGTAGCTTCTGTTTCGGCGGCAATTTAGTAATATTATTATGGGCCAAACATGCATCGCCCGAAGTATTCCAATGGTATAAGGAAAGTAACTGTATTTTAAATATCCTGTTTAAAAATAGTAACTGTAACGGAATACAGTTACTCATGAATAGTATTCTAAATACATACCGTTGGTACATGTATTCCGTTACTCCCCAACACTGTTTATAATTACACGACGTGATCTAACAACACGTGCCTCGACAATGCAATTATCGTAATAAGAGAGGCAAAGTGGATTATGAACCACTCACATGGAAAGTTCACACAGAAATTCAAAGTATTAGATTGCTTTTTCCTTTTATCAATTTACCACAGAGATTTTGCATCTGATAGTGTTGATTTTGATCTTGTGTGTCTTTGAAGAATAGCCACATTGTTTTCTGAAGTTATTAGAAGTGTTGGTAATTCGTAATGCAAATATTTAAGTTAGAAATATTTGTAATGGTATTAGTTGTGTTGTTTTAATTTCATCCCGGGCTCTGACAAAAACAACTTTATCACAGCACCTGCCCTCTAAATTTTAAAACGGAGTGTGGGTACAGTAAGAAAGAATAAGAGTTTACCTTCTTTACTTTCTCTTGAATGCTCAACATGTTTTGTAAAATGTTGGAGCTTTTTGATGGAAAATACTTCGTAAACCTTATGAACCAAACTCAAAAAGCATAAAAATAAATCTGAAACTGTATTTTAAGACCTCTTTAAAATAAATGTTATGGGAACTTCTCTATTAATTTTTTTAACCACTTTAAACTATTCATTTTCCAACATTATTATTATCATAAATGTATTAATAAACACACTTTAAAAATCAATTTGGACATAGTTGACGTGCTGTTTCAACACTCCTGAAACTAACTTGAAATGAACAGTATGCAAATGAATATAAATTTTAGAGAGCGCATTTTAAGCTAGATACAGACGCTTGCACCAAGTCTACATTCTGAGGAAGCGGTTCCACTTAAAACTACATTTTAGGGACTAAATCCTAAAATATGGCTTAAGGTGAAATGTGGCAAGCAGAATAATTTACTCTGTATTGCTGAATTAATGAAAACTTAATACACACCTTGAGTCTAGAAGCTTCTTTTCCTCTCAGCTTGATTTTCTTTCTCTGAAAGATTTGAGAGATTCCATGGCTGTGATTTGAATCATTGTCTTGCTGAAATGTCCACGCTGGCTAATGCAGATGTTGGACTTGAGCAGTAAATATTCATTTACAATAATAAAGGGCAGAGGGTTGCTGAAGAACTACTGAGAGATTTCAGTTGCTGTCTGGGCTTTCACTGTCTTTCTACGCCCCGTTTCTTCATGTGTTCAATACTTTTTCCCTGTGTCATTTCATTTTATTACACAGAAATTCATTTGTAAACTAATTCGATTTGTTTTCTTTGCATAAATGGATTTCTGTGGTTTCTATCAACATCTGGTGATAATTGTAAGTCAACATGATAAAATGAAAATGAAAATGATGACGCGTTCAATGCTTATTTTCACCACTGTATTTTTTGAGGCGATGGGTTTACTCATTTTTAAGTAATTGCTTTTTACAGTGTACCATCCCTTTTCCAGACAAGTGTGAGTTTTTTCTTTTTAAGATATTTTGAAAAATGTTGGAAACCTGTAAGCACTGACTTAGTTTTTTCCCATATGGACCCTCACCTCAAAAAAAAAAAAAAAAACAAAAAAAAAAAAGAAGAAGAAAAAAGCAGTCAAAATTAGACAAAAGATTCAGATTTAAACATTGCAAACTTGTCATTTCCCAACATTATTATTAGCCTAAATGTATTAATAAACACACTTTAAAAATCCATTTGGACACAGTTGACGTGCTGTTTTAACACTCCTGAAACTAACTTGAAATGAACAGTATGCAAATGAATATAAATTTCAGAGAGCACATTTTAAACTATATACAGAGACTTGCACTAAGTCTACATTCTGAGAAAGCGGTTCCACTTAAAACTACATTTTAGGGACTAAATCCTAAAATATGGCTTCAGGAGAAATGTGGCAAGCAGAATAATTTACTCTGTATTGCTGAATTATTGAAAACCTAATACACACCTTGAGTCTAGAAGCTTCTTTTCCTCTCAGCTTGATTTTCTTTCTCTGAAAGCATTTAAGAGTTTCCATGGCTGTGATTTTAATCATTGTCTTGCTGAAATGTCCACGCTGGCTAATGCAGATGTTGGACTTGAGCAGTAAATATTCATTTACAATAATAAAGGGCAAAGGGGTGCTGAAGAACTACTGAGAGATTTCAGTTGCTGTCTGGGCTTTCACTGTCTTTCTACGCCCCGTTTCTTCATGTGTTCAATACTTTTTCCCTGTGTCATTTCATTTTATTACAAAGAAATTCATTTGTAAACTAATTCGATTTGTTTTCTTTGCATAAATGGATTTCTGTGGTTTCTATCAACATCTGGTGATAATTGTAAGTCAACAGGATAAAATGAAAATGAAAATGATGACGCGTTCAATGCTTATTTTCACCACTGTATTTTTTGAGGCGATGGGTTTACTCATTTTTAAGTAATTCCTTTTTACAGTGTACCATCCCTTTTCCAGACAAGTGTGAGTTTTTTCTTTTTAAGATATTTTGAAAAATGTTGGAAACCTGTAAGCACTGACTTAGTTTTTTCCCATATGGACCCTCACCTCAAAAACAAAAAAAAAAACAAAAAAAAGAAGAAGAAAAAAGCAGTCAAAATTAGACAAAAGATTCAGATTTAAACATTGCAAACTTGTCATTTCCCAACATTATTATTAGCCTAAATGTATTAATAAACACACTTTAAAAATCCATTTGGACACAGTTGACGTGCTGTTTTAACACTCCTGAAACTAACTTTGACAGCATGCAATTGAATATAAATTTTAGAGAGCGCATTTTAAACTAGATACAGAGACTTGCACTAAGTCTACATTCTGAGGAAGCGGTTCCACTTAAAACTACATTCTAGGGACTAAATCCTAAAATATGGCTTCAGGAGAAATGTGGCACGCAGAATAATTTACTCTGTATTGCTGAATTATTGAAAACTTAATACACACCTTGAGTCTAGAAGCTTCTTGTCCTCTCATCGTGGTTGCATTACCACCTCCGGTGCGCTTGAAACTTTCAATAATTAAAGCCTTGTCTTCAATTATTCCCTACTTTCACTTTTTAGCCTAACATTTGAATAATATTATATATAATAATCTTCTTTTTCAATCTCTAGTAGCCAAACAGAACCTCTTATATATCACAGATGACGTATTCACGGTGGGTTTGGGGTTTACTATCATAAGAGTTTATAGCACTGATAGTAGTTTTGCGTCTATCTTTATTACACGCCTGAAGAAATGTGAAATAAAAAAGGCAACCCCCTTTTTACGATTCGGATAAATAATTCAAATAATCATTTTCCTTCTGTACCCTTAAAGTGTAATAAATCGTTCACCTACAAAAGGTGTTAGAGCTCATAAGAGAGTCTCGCGTGGGAGTGTAGTCTAATTGAGTGTATGAACTGATCTGTAATGACCTCTGCGGTATAACTCAAGATTACAGCCATCAATAACCGCCATTTACAGCAGGGACACGTAGTAAATCAAATGCAGATGGAAGGGAAATGATATCCGTGATCGTGTGTGCGTGTCCCCGAGGGCTTGTACGGTTCGCCAAACACAGAGTGGACAAAGCCGGTGACATTACTGCTTTTTGCCGCGGCTGCATTATTCATGTGAAATTGCCATATTTCATGCTCGAATTATGAGAGCGTATTGGCCTCACCGTATGTGTGCGGGGGGACATTATATTGCTAATACGACATGAGGTCACTCAGCCGCAGGGATGCATTTAGGCTAATGTCATATAGATCCTCTGGCTGAACGACAGCAAATTAAGCAATTTGCCTGCGAGGACGGAACATACAGTGCAGGTGGGTGGATGAAGCTGTGTGTAGTGCTTATGTTCCTCTGAAGGGGACGTAGATGCTGCCACACATACATTGATTTTGGTGGTTTAGAGGAAATCTCCATAGGCGCATTGTACAACCCCAAATCAGAAAACGTTGAAAAACACAATTAAAAAAAGAAAGTAGTGATTTCTAAATTTACTTTGACTTGTATTTCAATGCAGACTATACAAGAAACATTATTTCAAGAGTTCACACTCAGTGTCACCGACTCGGTCCCAGTCATTCCCCTCGCTGGCCAGCAGAGGCCGCCATCCCCGGACTTCTAGCATTACATCATCCACTTAGACTGATTGTGCAGACACCTGAACTGAATCACGTTAACGACACACGCCACCTATATAAGCCACACTCAAACCACTGTTCAGTGCGAAGTCTTGTTTAGCCCCGGCCAGCATTACTGAGGGTTATTTCCTGCCTGATCTCCTGTGTATCACTCCGGACTGTTCTGACTCTGAGTTGCCTTCTGCCTGCCCACGACCCTTGCTTGTCACACGGATTCTGAACCACGCTGCCTGCCCTCGACCCACGCCTGTTATAAGGACTCTGAACCACGCCGCCTGCCACTGATCTAAGCCTGGTAAATCACTCTGTGTCTGTCAGTCGCCAGCCCAACGACCTTGATTGATTACTGTTGATGTGTGTTCGCACTGTTGTGCGTATTGGATGTTTGTGCTTGATTGTGATTAATAAATACTGCAAAATGGATTCCTCCGTGTAAGTCTCCCCGTTACACTCAGCTGATGATTGATTATAAAGCTTGTTTGGCATGTTGTCCTGGGAGAGAGCCCTGAGCTCATAAGATCCTCGAGCCTGGGGCTCTCTCCCGTTTGCAAGGCGAGAGGGGAGTTTGAGCTCAGGTAGATCTTGAGAACTCCCCTGCTGTAGTAGCTAATGAACAGGTAGTGATCGCTCTTAGAGATATCTACTTACTAGGAGCATGTCTATGGTGCCGATTTGTATTAGTTAATTAAGTTGCATGCTTTTGGACGGAAGGAGGAAACCGGGGAACTTGGGGGAAATCCACGTGAGCACAGGGAGAATGTGTAATCTCCACAGAGAAACGTCGGCTGGCTTGATAAGGACTAGAACCAGTGACATTCTTGGTGTTAGGCAACAGTGCTAACACACTGGATCTATACCAGGGCTATTCATTTAGCTTGTCATGGGGGCATGAATAGCATACCAAACGAAGGGCCGGAGAGATATAACTTGCTATATGAGTGATGACACAACAGCACATAAGAGCCCATATGCTGTATATTTTTGCTCCTTAAGACACCCATGTTGGCATTTCTACATTAAAATGTTAATGTATTGTATTTTGAAACTACATAATATTACTGCATTGTAGGGGTGTCAAAATTAATTGTTTCTTCGGTGCACCGCGATGCAGATGCGGACAATTCGGTATCGGTTCAGTAATTATCATTACTGGTTTTTATGTACTGACGTCATTTATGCTCTCTGTCGCGAGGGAGGTGAGCGCGAGTATTTACAACACTCAGCCAACTCAGGGCCGGCCCGTGGCATAGGCACCAAAGGCAAATGCTAAGGGCGCTCTATATCCAGGGGGGCGGCAGAAATGAGCGTGGTTCAGTTGGTTTTATTTTCGATATTCCTGACACACATTCAGTTATAGAAGGCAACAACTCAAAAAACTCTTACCCTAAAAAGATCTAAAGTGTGTTTCCTACAAAACGACAAAGCTGGTTATGTTTCACAGCTGTCTTTCTTTTTTTTCGCTCAACATTACGGGCACTGCTCCGTTTAAGCCCTCGCAATATGTGTTTAGCCGGGAGAGCTCGCGCTGAGAGGAGCTCTCAGTAAGGGACCGTCTGAAAAGTGCTTCTTTTTTTCCCTTTTTTTTTCATTTTTCTGTTTTTTTCGTTAAGTGTGTGTGTGTGTGTTTGTTGCTGTCTATGTTTGAGTATGTGTGTGAATGAGAGACAGTGTGGTGCTGTGTGTCTGTGTTTATACAGACAGCATGTTATAGCCTCCCTCCTAAAATATAATACTGTATATGGAAAGCATGGTCAATGCACCGTGATGCACCGAGATATCGAATTGAACCGAATCGAAGAAATGATAATCGCAACCAAACCGAACCGTGAGACCAGTATAGGTTCACACCTCTACTGCATTGTACAATAGACTTTTTTTTTTTACAAACATTCAAATGTTGTATTTCAGAGCACAGCAAAAGCAGTGCATTGCTGAAGTAGGCTTCTTCTACATTCAGACACATTCATATGTTTGAACTGCATAACAATTAGTGATGCAACACTTATAGATTTTGGTTGTACGATTATATAGTCTGAAGAATAATCATGGTTTCACTGTTATCACATCTAATGTTACACAACCAGCGATCGCTCTCCAGAGATCGCTGGTTCTCACACGAACATCAGGACTACACTTCCGCCTTTTCCTGGACTACATTTTCATACATGCCCTGCTCCCAGACACCCATGCTCACACATCTAGCTTGATTACATTTACCAGCTGAACCTTGTCAGAGACTGATACAAACCATTCATAAGCCACTCTTTCACCCTTCCAGTTTGCCGAGTCTTGTTTACCCTACTGTGACATTACAACGCGTTTCCTTGTCTTGTTTCTCTGAGTTAGACCCTAGCCTTGTATTCCCTTTTCTCCTGTTTAGCCGCCTGCCTTTTGACCTGTTGCCTGATTTACGACTTCGATTTTGGATTTGTCTGCATATACCCGATTGTACCTGATTTGACCACTGCTTGCCTGACGCTGAATAAACCTGCATATTGGATCTTACCTTCTGTTGTCAGTGTCACTCCCTCCCGGTCGTTACAGTCTAATATAAATTCAATCTTTATATTAGGTAAGTAGCTATTTAGATTAACTGTTGTTGCCATCTGCATTCATGCATACATAATCATTTTAATAATAATTTGTCTAACATATCTTTTGTTTACATTGCACTGAAAGGCACGCACAACACTCACCATGGGATGTTTTCTACTGCGTGCGCCCAGTATATGCTCCGCTGACGCCAGCATATTGTCATATATTCTTACATTAGAAATAACAAACCTGCAAGCGGAAAAGACGTGACATGTGAACGGCCGCTGCTATAGTTAATCCTGTGTGCGTGCGTATTAGCCTTGGTGTACTTCAAACTTAAAACTAGCGCACAGGCAACTTGGCATTTTGCAGTGGTTTCGTTTCGTTCCGTGCAACATAAATGCAGCTTAGAGAAGACTTTACGATTAATAAACTGTGACGAATTAAAGTGCAGTTAATAGTGAAATCGGCTAATCATTGCATCCCTATTAACGATATCAGTGCATTGTACAAAAAGCCTTTTCTACAAACATGTTTTCGGCTGCCCGCACCACTCGCTTATGATGACTCACGCTCTGTGCAGCCGTTAACTGCAGCTCGTGCTGTTATTGAACAGACGCACGTAACTTCAAAACTATAGCGGTCGTTTGTCGACTAAACTTAATTTAATTTTGATGTTTTGGTCACACTGTTTGGAGGGCCAGAACAAAGTGCCTCGGGGGCCGGATTCGGCCCACGGGCCGCCAATTGAATAGCCCTGATCTATACCCTCACCAGAGTGTCCGAGGGTTCATGGGAGTATGCCCAACCAGTCCACATGTGTTTTGTGGACTTGGAGAAGGCTTAATGTATAAAATAAAATAATAATATCTTTTAAACAGTTTTTTAATGTTTACAATGCAAATCCAATTAGATCCACTTAACTCTACGAAGTAGCTTTCACTATAAAAGATAACTCAAAACATTTGCCATTTGGAATCTGCACAATTTATTTTTAAACTATAACTTGTGGTAAACTTGGGGAAAACTGCATCTTTGGCACCATGGAGTATTACGTTTATAATCTTTCCGAAGCTACAGCTGCATATGTAGCAGCCAGATAATTGCATATGCTGGAAAACAGAGTTAAAAACACGATAAGCTCATGTTTGTCAGGGGAGAGAAAGTAATAGAAAAAGTGACAAGCCGGAGGCTTCATTTATTTAACTTTCAATCCGAGAACAGAAACATCAGCAACAAATTCCTCATGACTCTGCAAAGCACTTCTCCTCTTTCAATTCAACTCAGTGTGCCCATATTAATGCTCCTGTCCCTCCTGCCTCGCGTCCGGCTGACAACGAAGAAAGAAGAGTAAAAATTTTTAGGCATACGCAAGAGTGTAAATTAATTTGAGACATTATGGATCATTCTGAAGGTATTCCTTAAGTCAACATTGTGGTAACTATTTGCCAAATAATGTATAAAGGGGTGGTCCACTACAATATCATATTTTAAACTTTAGTTGATGTGTAATGTAGCTGTGTGAACAAAACAACATGTCAGAATGTAAAACGCTGTAAATGTAATGTAAAAAGAATGTAAAAGGATAAATGCAAAGGGAGACCTTGGTTTTTACAGAGTTAGTTTAGCAAAGCCTACAATGAACAAATTTTAGGGACTACAAAAAAATACTTCCGGGCCTGTGAGATCACAAACATTCTTCTACCACGCACACACACTGTGCAGCTAAGGGGCGTGGCCAGAAGCGCTGTAATGTACAGGGAACTGAAATGCCGTCCAAACACTGCTATTGCCACAGAGCTTCTTCTGTTTCTGTACTTGGGCTTTCCAAATTTCCAAAGGACACGACACAAAGACAGAAGTGCTTACAGTTCAATATTAATTATGTTCCAGAGAATTATAAAATACAAAGCAAGCATGATTTGACAAAGCTTTCAGAATCTTTTCCAGTTCAGTGCTGGATTCGGTTAAAATATCCTCAAAGAAGGAGCAGCTCCAACAAGAAGAAGCTGTATAGCCTGTGAGTTTTTATTTGTTAAAATTGATCATGACATGCACAGTGTCTAGCCTTGACGTTATGATGCCGCAAAGATGTAAAAAATGTGAAATGCTGTTTGGCACCGCTAACGATTTAGCTACAAATTCATATTTATCAGTCAAACTACTGTAAACACACACACACACACACACGCGCATATCTTTGGACTGGAAACCGGACCACCCGGAGGAAACCCATGCCAACACGGGAAAAACATGAAACTCCACATAGAAATGCCAACTGGCCCAGCCGGGACTCGAACCAGCGATCTTCTTGCTGTGAGGCGGCAGTGCTAACCACTGAGCCACCATTGCAGAAAGATTTAATCCATAAATTTCTGAAGAGCTTCATGCTTCTCTGGTCTGAACAGAGAGTGAGAAAAGGTCTGAACAGAGAGTGAGAAAAGGAGATATTCTGTTTCCACCTCCATCTAGAGATCACGAAGGGGAAGAAAATTATAATAATTAAGAGTGCAATCAAGAAGAAATTTATATGTGTGCAATTTGTGACCTCGGAAAATGTAACAGGTTTTCAGTCCCACGCCTGAAATTTGATACACGAATCATAATTATGAAAAAACAGATGAAGGATCTAGTTATGGACTCATCCAACTATTTTGATGAATCAAACACTGAGAGATTTTGAGAGAGTCATTAAGTCTGTAATTACAGACTCTTAAAATTGGACTGAAAATGGCAGAGAAGTATTTCTCTGCACTTTGAATATTGTGCAAAATGAAAGTAATACACACTGCAAAAAGAAATATGTTAATTAAAAGTGTTTTACGATTATTTACAGATGTGAATTGCATTATGGGATGTTAATCTCTGCTGTGTCGACTTTTGATGTTGAAAACTCAACTCTACAGTTTAACAAAGTGACTTTTATTGACATTTTAGTAGTTTGAAACAATATAATGTATAAGAAATAAGAAATGTAGAAATAAATCTGTAAAATGTACTGGCAGAATCAACACAGGCTCATTCTGAAAACGAAGCCCTATATACATTTCTGGAGATCGCAAATTATGTAGCCAGAGATACATATGACTGCATTTCATCTTTAAAATGAATTCTACGAGGTAAAATGACGCCGTTCCTTTTCGCACTTCCAGCTGACTGCTTACCTCCGTGTGGACTGCTTTTCGGCTGACACCAGTTTGTCCAGTGGCTTGCCACGTATGTTGAGGGACTTGTGACATGGAAAAGAGTTGACCATAATGACGAGATTTAAGTCCGGTGAAGAACGGCTCCAGAAAGCAGGTAAGACAAAAACAAAAGGCAAGAAATAAAATAAACAACTAAATAATAGGGTGAGAAGGTGGTAAAATCTGGAAACATGGTAAAAATCTGTCTGCTGCAAGGATTTTTCTTTTTCTGAATTGCTTTTGAAAACACTATTGGTTGGGTTTAGGGAAGGAGGAGAGTAAGTCTGTCAATTGGTCAGTCAGTCAGTCATTCTGTCAGTCGACAGTGGCCTCTGGGGGATTTATGCGAGAAGAGCAGGCGTGAATGGCATGTGCGAGAGATGCATGCAATTTCAAAAAGTGTACACAGCGGCCTCTGACAGATTCGAGAAAAATGAAAACCGCAATTAAAACGTAGCTTCTGGAACATATTTAGCACTCTCCCGAAATGTGTATAGAGGTACGTTTTCAGAATGAGCCTGGGTTGAGTTTAACACAAGGTTTTTGTATCGTATTATACAACACCAATACAGACAATATTTCACTTTAAACTATGAAACATACTTAAAAGTTGCCATAGGTCCCATCATGCAATTCAAAAGCATAATTAAACAGTGAAAAATTAAAACACGAATCACAAAATAAAGAAAACTGTAAATGAACATAGAAATTCTGCAGTGTGTTTTCAATTTTTAAAAAGTATAATCTCCTATTACTGCAACATTTCACTAATTAAATAAGTACATTTATATAATATACTATTTTATGTATATAGAAATTATGTATTCTTAAAATATTTTTATTAGGTTTATCTACTAACATCATAGTGAACTCATCATTTTCATGTTGTCTCGTAGACAGTTTGCTGCAATTGATGCGGGGTATGGTTGAGGTTGGTACAGGTTTTAATTGTGTGGGTGGGTGAGTTTAAGGGGTCATGCATAATTAGCAGTAACTACTGAAATACAGCTGTAATTACATGCAGGTATTTGGAAAACCCACATTGTCACAATACACTCACTGGCCACTTTATTAGGTACACTATAATAGTACTGGGTTGAACCCCCTTTTGCCTTCAAAATTGCCTTATTCTTTCGTGGCATAGATTCAACAAGGTACTGGAAATATTCTTCCTTACTCCATATTGACATGATAGTATCACGCAGTTGCTGCAGATTTGTCGGCTGCACATCCATGATGTGAATTTCCCATTCCACCACATCCCAAAGATGCTCTATTGGATTGAGATCTGGTGCCTGTGGAGGCCATTTGAGTACAGTGAACTCATTGTCATGTTCAAGAAACCAGTCTGAGATGATACGCGTTTTATGACATGGTGCGTTGTCCTGCTGGAAGTAGTCATCAAAAGATGGGTACACTGCGGTCATTAAGGGATGGACATGGTCAGCAACAATACTCAGGTAGGCTGGTGCGTTGACACACCGCTCAATTGGTACTAATGAGCCCATAGTGTGCCAAGAAAATATCCCCCACACCATTAAACCCCCACCACCAGCCTAAACCATTCATATAAGGCAGGATGGATCCATGCTATCATGTTGTTGATGCCAAATTCTGACCCTACCAACCGAATGTCGCTGCAGAAATCGAGAATCATCAGACCAGGCAACGTTTTTTCCAATCTTCTATTGTCCAAATTTTGTGAGCCTGTGCGAATTGTAGCCTCAGTTTCCTGTTCTTAGCTGACAGGAGTGGCCTTCTGCTGCTGTTGCCCATCCGCCTCAAGGTTGGATGTGTTGTGCATTCAGAGATGCTCTTCTGCAGACCTCGGTTGTATTGAGTAGTTATTTGAGATACTGTTGCAGCAGATCGTCTTGACCATGTCTACATGCCTAAACAGACTGAGTTGCAGCCATGTGATTGGCTGATTAGAAATTTGCGTTAACAAGCAGTTGGACAGGTGTACCTATTAAAGTGGCCGGTGAGTGTATATGTATTGTATCAAATGTAGTAGTAGTTGAAGACATTTAATAAAAAAAATGAGTAGCAAATAAGTAATAACTTTTTTTTAAACAAAGGAATACAATAGTTTCATCACAGCCTTTTTTGTCAGTGCCAGTCTGGAGTGCCGTGTGACAGGAGAGAATATATTTCGCTGCTATTTTTATCGACCTACCGCCGAATAACAACTGAAGATCTCCTTCTTTCCATCTCAGCCTCAAAGAAATCCTACTGCAGGCTTTATCTCAGCCTCTTTTCAGGCAATATTTACTGAAATAGTCCCTGGAGGGAACATATCATAGCAGAGACATGCAAGTACAGTAGGTCTGTGCTGTCAATGTCAAGAAAAGAAATACATGAATCGTTATATATTCGCAGTTATAACTTCTATTGGTTTCATTTGCGAATTGCACAAATTTTCCATCTGATTTGATTATAAAATGACATCTCAATGATTCTACTGGATATTTTTCTTAGCTTTGGTTTGTTTAAAAGGATTGTAGACCCCAAAATGTGAATTCTGTCATTGTTTACAACTGTTTGTTTCTTTTTATTTAACATGAAAATATGAAGAAGGCGTTTTGAAGAAAACTGAATATCTGTAACCATTAACTTCTATAGTAGGTAATAAAATGCTGTGGAAGTCAAGGGTTATACCAACACAATCTCACGGCAATTCGAAACTTTTTGGTTTAGTGGCAAATTCGTATAATTTCGTACGATCTAATTCGTACAATTTAGTACGATTTGCTCATCCCCCAATGGAGGTTGGGTTTGGGGGTGGGGTTAGGTGCCACGCCTCCTTTTTAAAATCATATAATTTTGTACGACTGAACTCGTACGAATTAGCCACTAAACTGGCAAAACGTAAAATACTTACGTTTTCTCGTGAGACCAGGCTGGTTGTACAGTAGGTTTCGTCAAAATATATTGTGTTCAAATGAAGAAAGTGACTTATAAAGGTTTAGAACAAGTGATGTAATGTAATGTAATGTGTATTTATATAGACCATTTATTGTGTATGACCATACACCCAAAGCGCTTCACAATCATGAGGGGGGTCTCTCCACACCACCACTAGTGTGCAGCATCCACTTGGATAATGCGACGGCTGCCACAGGACAACGGCGCCAGTGCGCTCACCACACACTCGCTATTGGTGGAGTGAAGTGACAGTGATAGAGCCAATTCGGTGGATGGGGATGATTGGGAGGCCATGATCATAAGGGCCGATAGAGGGAATTTGGCCAGGACACCGGGGTTACACCCCTGCTCTTTACGAGAAGTGCCGTGAGATTTTTAATGACCCCAGAGAGTCAGGACCTCGGTTTAACGTCTCATCCGAAAGACGGCGC
Source organism: Danio rerio (assembly GCF_052040795.2). NCBI lineage: Eukaryota > Metazoa > Chordata > Actinopteri > Cypriniformes > Danionidae > Danio > Danio rerio. Next base: position 48,642,580 of record NC_141038.1, on the reverse strand, counting down.
CCACTGACAATGTAGTGTCCCCTTCACTTTTACTGGGGCATTAGACCACAGGTTGAGCGCCCCCTGCTGGCCTCACTAACACCACTTCCAACAGCAACCTAGTGTTCCCTAGTGGTCTCCCATCCAGGTACTGACCAGGCTCAGCCCTGCTTAGCTTCAGTGAGTAATGGTTGAGTAATGGTTGAGTAAATGATGACAAAATTTGTCTCTAATTGAACATTTACAGTATCTTTGTTTCCATCCACCTATTTTTATGCGCATTTTGTATATGCGCATTAAAAACCGAATAGAAACGCAAAGTCTTATTTGTTTTATTTTGGCTAGAATAAAAGCAGTTTTAATTTTTTAAACCATTTTAAGGTCAAAATTATTAGCCCCCTTAATATTTTTTTTTGATGGTCTACAAAACAAACCATCATCATACAATGCCTAATTACCCTAACAAGAGCTGCACAATTCCGGCTAAAATGAGAATCGTGATTTTTTTGCTTAAAATAAAGATCATGATTCTCCAACGATTCTGTAGATGTAAAAAATGACATTTTTAGGTGAATTTTACCTAATAAAAACAGGATGTGACTCTTTTAACATCATTTGGAGGTGTCCATGTCGCTGAGCAACGTATGTGAAACAATGAAAAGACTCTTTGCTTCTCTCCTGAACTTTAAAATATGATTGACAGAATCATAGAAATGCTGGATTAAGATCGTCTAGGGGGTCGAAAAGAGATCGCGTTTTTTTTCCCGATTAATTGTGCAGCTCTAACCCTAACCTGCCTAGTTAACCTAGTTAAGCCTTTATATTGCACTTTAAATCAGTCATTAGAAAATAGTTATTAAAATTATTATGTTTAGAAATGTCTTCATTCTGGTAAACAGAACTAGTGGAAAAAATATACAGGGGGCTAATAATTCAGGAGGGCTAATAATTCTGACTTCAACTGTATAACTACTTATGCTGCACTTTGACTATTACAAATAATAAAATCTGAAATCGCATGATAGGGGCAGCAATATTTGTTCGGTTCAGAAGACTAATGGCTAACTCTTGCCAGAAGTTGTAGCTCTTTTGGCATTGATCAATTTTTTGCTGCCTACAAGTGTATACTGGGATTTCCAGCTTTAAAGAGACCTTCATCAGTCACTGATGCCTAGTCATTTATAACATCGTGCTGCAGACCATTGAAGGAAACCGAATGCATTCACTCTCGAAGTCTGAGCCACATTATCTCCCATCGCATCGCCATCCTGATTGATGACATGGCTTCAGTGCTTTAGGAAATTGACGTTATAATAGTTAACAAATAAGTGTACGAATATAGAAGGGATAAAATGCTTTGCTCTGATGATGATGATACTGGTATTGCATTTTAAATTCGCTCTTAATAAAAAATACGACATTTAATTACTTTTTGATAGTGGCCATCTGTTTGCAGTAATGTGCTAATTGGCAACTGAATCAGTCCATTGAGCTGATGCTTAAGATGATCGCACACACATACTTGCACGCACACACACACACACCAGCCGATGTTTATGTAGCAGTGGTTCGTATATGATTCATTTAAAGCAGCCCGAGGAGCCATTCCACTCACGTTTCCTCTAAACCAATTAAAATCTATAACGCCACACACAGCTCTCACGTCTGCAATGTTTCAGTCGTATTTCATTCAAGCCAGGGCGGAGGATTAAACCATAATGAATTGTTTGCATGAGATATTTTGATCCACTATATATTATAAATCTGATTTGATTTCATAAAAATAGAACAAAAATCGCTTATTTCTTTCACAAAAATCAGACAGTTTCAGGTGTGTGTGTGTGTGTGTGTGTTTGCTTACTCCCTTATTTATCAGTGGTCGCAACAGCGGAATCTACCACCAACTATTCTGGTATATGTTTTACGCAGCGACTGCTTTTCAACCGCAACCCAGTACTGGAAAACACCCATACACACTCATTCACACATTCAAACACTACACCCAATTTTGTTTACCCAATACAGCTATTAAAGAACATGTCTGTCAGGGAAACCAGAGCACCCGGAGGAAACCCACACTAACTTGAGGAGAACATGCAAACTCCTAGTGACCTTCTTGATGTGAGGTGACAGTGCTAACCACTGAGCCAACATGCCACTGAATATGTAACTATAATAGTAAAACTATGTGAATTTTAAGCCATTGTTATAGGCAGTATACTTTTATAGGCAAAACACAAGCAATTAAAGAGTTTGAAAGCAGAATGGTAAGGAAGAATATGAATGGTTTATATGACACAAACATTTTAATTTAAAGTTAAAACACTTTTTTTTATGAAACGACTTTGCATTTTCCAGCACCAGGTAGCCATATATCCCCTATTCCCTGTACAATTCTGTGAATCATCCCACTCATTTGCACAAATGAGACCAGTGGTCTAGTTGCTAGGGTGTTTTTACTTTTTTTTTCTCACAGCATACATCAGGCGAAAATAAATATTGAACACATCCTGTTTTTCCTGGGAATAATATTTCTAAAGGCGCTGTTGACGTGGAATTGAACCAGATTTTGCGAAAAACTCAAACAATACAAAGAAAAAATAAATAAATAATAATATCTGAAAAATTAGTCATGTTTAATAAAAATGGAATGACACAAGGAGAAAGTTCTGAATCACTGAAGCATGTTTAATACTTTATATAAAAGGCTTTTTTGATGATGGCAGCTTAAAAACGCCTCTCATATGGAGGATGAAGTCACATGCATTGCTCAGGTGTGGGTTTTTTTCCACAGGCTTCAACAGAGTGTAAAAATCTTGATGGTTCTGTGGGTCTCGTCTATCAGATCTGAGCTTTATTTTGTATTCTCTATTGGATTCAAGTCAGGTGATTGGCTGGGCCATTCTACAGCTTGATTTTCTTTCTCTGAAATCATTTGAGAGTTTCCTTGGCTGTGTTTTGAATCATTGTCTTGCTGAAATGTCCACCCTGGTTTCATCTGCATCATCCTGCTAATGTAGATGTTGGACTGAAGCAGCTGATATTCATTTACAATCTACACCTCCCTTTCTTCATGTGTTCAATACTTTTTCCCTGTGTCATTTTATTTTATAACTTCATTTGTAAACTACTTCGATTTTTTTTCTTTGCATATTTGGGTTTCTTTAATTTTTACCAACATCCGGGGAAAATTTCAAGTCAACAGCACCTTTAGAAATATGTTTTTTTTTTAAACAGTGACATGTTCAGTACTTATTTTCCCTACTGTATGTACTTAAAATTCAGGATAATATACAAATTATGAACCAATTTAAATTCAAATCAATATTTGATGTCTGCACCCAGTATGTTTGTCCTTACAGCAGAATAAAAGTTCTTCACTCAAAAAAAGATTTAACCCAGGCTCATTCTGAAAACATACAGCTATATACATTTCTGGAGAGCGCCAAACACATCCCAGGAGATACGTTTTTTTTTTTTTCAGTTTTTGTTTTCACAAATCCACCAGTGTTTGCTTTTTGCGGTTTCAAATTTCTCTCATAGTGCCATTCGCGCCTGCTCTTCTCACATCCACCAGAGGTCAACTGACAGACCAATCGACTGACCCACTCTCCACCTTCCCTAAACCCAACCAAAAGTGGTTTCAAAAGCACTGATTGACCCGCCCACCCACTTCCCTAAACCAATTAAAAATCAATCCAGAAAAACGAAAGCCCTTGCATTATTTTTATCACGTTTTACCACATTCTCACCCTCTTATTTACTCTTGATTCTATTTTTGGGCTTGTGTTTTTACTTTTTTTTTTTACTTTTTGATCATGTCGTCCTGGTCAGCTCCTCTCTGCATCTCAAGTCTGCCGACATGGTGAGCTACCAGACAAACTGGTAACAGCGGGAAAGCCATCCATACGGACGTAAGCAGTCAGCTGGTAGCACAAAAAGAAACAGCATCATACCGCCACTTTGCGTTCATTTTAAAGATGAAATGCAGCCATGTGCGTACCTCTGGGTACACAATTTGTGATCTCCAGAAATGTAGATATGGGTACCTTTTTTAAAATGAGCCTATCTTGAAAAGATTTGTGCTGATTGTTTAAACTACTTATTTAAAATGAGCTGAAAAAACACAACTTTTAAGTTTTTTTTTTGGGACTATTTAATTGTTTTATGCTCAATCAACTTAAATTTGTTATGTTAGCTTAATCGATTTGTGTTGGAACAACATGAATGAATTGTGTGGAACCCAGCATTTTTTACAGTGTCATATTATTCTTCACTGTACTAAATGCTGAGTTCCACACAATCGATTTGTAGGTATTAAGTTAACTTATTAGTTTCTACAAATTTAAGTGGATTGAACATAAAACAATTAAGTTGTGCCCAAAAAAACCTCAAGAATTGTGTTGTTCCAGCTCGTTTTAAATAAGTAGTTTAAACAAACAGTGTGTAGGATTTTTGTGGCTTTGGTGAATGAGACACCAGCTCAGAATCGATCTAAAGTTTTCATCAGAAAATAAACGATTGTGTAACAGAACTTTGAATGTGTGTGTGTGTTTTCCCCACACATAAATGACTAATACAATAGGAAAGCCGAGGCAGTCTGTTTATATAAGCCTTAAGTCAAGCTGTGCATGCGTGAACATATAGCCCACTTTCTGCTGCCAGTAGAAAATAACATTTTACATAAAAATAATACGAGTGCATGGGTGAAGTCACTTCATGAACTGCATTGTAATTCCGTGTTGTTTATCCGTGATGAATCATACCTGATCTTTCGAGATCAAGTACAATATTATGAAAACATACTGTAACTTTCAAAAAATATTAATAATTAAATCGCCTGAAAATAAACGGTTTAAATGGAGAGTTCTTTCAATTTCACTCTTCACTTCTATTAAACCCAAGTTCCTTTATTCTGTTGAACACAAAAGAAGATATTCTGAAGAATGCTGAAAACCTGTAACCACTGACTTTCACAGTATTTGTGTTTCAGCTAGAAGGCAAAGGTTATAGCTTTTCATCTTTCTTCAGAATATCTAGAAACTCAAAAACATCTAGAAACTCACAAAGATCACTTAAGGACGAGTAAATGATGACAGAATCTTTAGTTTTGGGTGAACTATCTTTATAAATTTAACATCCACATCCGGCATTTAACAATCGATCAAATCAGTGAAGCATTTTTTGAGGTTTAAAACTTCCCCTGCTAGTTGGTTCATCTGTTGAGATTAAGTATAGAGAAGGCATATTATTCCAGTGATCTAACTGTAGAGGGGTCCTGCAGAAAAAAAGGGTTTAAGTGAATGTATTTGTTGTGTAATGAGGCTTTTTTTTATGTATGCATTAAAAATTAGAAGTTATTAATCAAATTCTTCAAGCTACACATGTCTGAAGCTGCATTGATTTCAGCATGCAAGCAAAACACAATATTCTTTGTGGTATTTTCATATGCTTTAGATAAAGCAGCAACATAGAGCTGTAGTTCACTGAGAAGCGACACAAACATCTATCTTTATCATCAATTACTAATTATTATAATCCATTAGATTGGCTTCGATTTAATTTTATACTAGACCTTTAGGCTTTAAATGCGTATAAAAATGGCCTTTCGTTAATTGTGCAGCCATAGATAGAGAATACATTATTTTTTTAGGGAAAAACTAATGTGAATATAAATTGTTCATTTTAAGCTAAAACACCAATATTATGCTCTATACTCTTAAAGAAAATGATTCTAAACAGTACCAAAGAGGGGGTTTTCAGCTTGGACCAATAGCAGAACACTTTCCATAAGGCTTCATAAAAACATGCTTTTAAAGTACTTTATAGAAACTTAAAAGTATTTGTATTGTTTTTAGAATATATTTTTTTATTGAATTATTAGCATTAATTTGAGTTTAAAATATTAATAATAATAATAACCACAAACATAAACAACAACAACAATAATAAAAATAAATAAATAATAATACAAATAAATAATAGTAATAATAAGTATAAAGATAAATAATAATGATAATAATAATAATAATAATAATAATAATAATAATAATAATAATAATAATAATAATAATAATAAATAATAATTTAAATAAACAAATAATAATAATAATGATAATAATGTACTGTAATATGTATTCTTCATCTGGGGCTGTGCAATTAATTAAAAGCTATTATTATTATTATTATTATTATTATTATTATTATTATTACTACTACTACAACAACAACACATAATAACAACAACAACAAACATAAATAATAACAACAAACATAAATAATAATAATAATAAAATTAATAATAATAAAAGTAAAAATATTAATGATAAAAACAAATTAATAATAATAATAATAATAATAATAATAATAATAATAATAATAATAATAATACTTTCACCAGCGGCTTCTGTGACACTTTTTTGCCTCCCATCCACCCGGTCAATCGTAAAAATTATGATAATATTATTATTATTATTATTATTATTATTATTATTATTATTATTATTATTATTATTATTATTATAAAGCCTTTGATTAATTGATTACATTATTTTTGGACAAAAAAAGCATCTAAATCAATCTCCAATATGTACATGTCAGTACTCTCCTACTTTTAAAGCACTTACAATACATTATGGATAACCAACATTTTTCTTTTTTATTTCTAATGGTAGTGGCTCAATGTCATATAAAGACAAGCATACTCTGTTGCCATAGCTCCACTGAGCTTTCCTGCACTTCATAAGTCCAGCAGTAGCAGCACAATCATCTCCCTTTCATTTCAGTATGTTCTCTGCTCCTATTGGATGTTTCACCTATCGCAGAAGACCAATAAATAAATAAGCATGCCAGTCTTTCTGCCATGACATTTTCTTCAACTCAAGCAGTCCTCTCCCCCCTTGAGCATGCCTTGGGTGGTAATTATTTAAATTCTGTATATATTGTGAGGTGTAATTCTTGGAAGAAAACTCATTTGAGAGAGTTCAGAAACAGTGCTTATTGAAATAGAGAAACACTTTGGAGTGAGTTTGTAACTTTGCATGTCTTTTTTATGCTAATTCAGCAATATTATGCACAATGATTCTAGTACAAAATTAAGGTTCTTCAGCTTGTGACAATAGCAGAACCATTTTTTGTTGCTAAATAGAACATTAAGAACCGTGCTTTTAAGGAACAAGAAAAAATTTAGTTATATCATATATATACTTACAGTATATGATGTTTAACAGCACAAGGAAATGTTCACAGTATGTCTGAAAATATTTTTTCTTCTGGAGAAAGTCTCATTTGTTTTATTTCTGGCTAGAATAGTTTTACATTTTTAAAATGCCATTTTACGGACAAAAATATTAGCCCTTTTTGTCGATAGTCTACAGAGCAGACCATCGTTATACAATAACTTGCCTAATTACACTAACCTGACTATTAACCTAATTAACCTAGTTAAGCCTTTAAATGTCACTTTAAGCTATATAAAAGTGTCTTAAAAAATACCTGGTAAAATATTATTTACTGTCATCATGGCAAAGACAAAATAAATCAGTGATTAGAAATGAGTTTTTAAAACTATTATGTTTAGAAACGTGTTGAAAAAGTCTCTCCTTTAAACAGAAATTGGAGAAAAAAATAAACAGAGGGCTAGTAATTCTGACTTCAAGTGTAATATATATATATATATATATATATATATATATATATATATATATATATATATATATATATTTACAATTATTTATATTAAGTTTAGTTTTTACAATACAGAACAATAATTTAACAGGGAAAAAAATAAAATAAATATTTATATTATAAATACAGGCATCCGCTGTGTAAAAACATATGCTAAATGAATGAATGAATAAAAAAAATGAATGAATGAATGATATATGAGCAATATCACACAAGGAGTAGCAGTGCGATATGGCTGTATATCAGCACTGTTGGGAGGCGTGCATTGGCACGAGGCCGCAGGCTGAGTGCCTTAGCATCTCACCAGTGCTTATATACAGCCTTATTGCACTGCTTCGAGTGTGATATTGAGATTATGCAGCCGTTCAACGGCACAATCGTGTATATAAAAAAGAAAATCAAACACGGAGAGTCTAAAACCCTTTTTAAAACTACTTTCTTCTGCCATTCATTCACGTCTGCAGCTGACGTCAAAACAGCAGAAGCCGTTACTAATTCACCATGTCACTTTAGAGCTAGTATTGGAATGATTCTCAAGTGTAACGTCTAAAGTGATGACAAAACAGCTGATTTTCTGACATTTTAAGATTATAAGGCTGAACTTGACATGAAATGTCTTCCGTCTACAGAGTCTCCTTAATACAGTCTATTATATTATAGTCTACAGTTTTTCTCTGTTTCAATCGAGATATCACAATAATTAACCCTGAAAAAAGCAGCGCAATCACTACCAGACTGCTGTTGTGTTTGCGATAAGGAGGGGGTGTTCGGGGTGAGGTCTCTGAAGAACACTGTTGAGAAAAGGGATAGGAGATTATCTGTATTGAAATAGGCACTGTCTTTATAAATAAACTGCATAGTTGCAATCTATACAAAAGAAAGAGATCAACTTAGAATATCACTTACCAGTATAATAATGATTTGATCAGATGTAGTTAGAAAACACACAGTTTTATTTTCTAAGCAAGTGCTTATTATGCGGTTCTGGCGCCATCTTGTGGATAGACAATGTCAACCATCTTTGACGAACACTGACACTTTCAGAAATTATAAATATTTTGAAATAGGCACTATCCTCATAAATAAACTGCATAAGTTGCAATCTAAACAACTACAATCTTGATTAAAAAGTCCCAATAGTACATTATGTTGCCCAACAGCAGGACTATTTGTCAAACTGTAGAGCGTCCTCTGCTTGTATGTGAGCGAAGTAATACACAAAGGTAAAGAGGCATTTGTGTGCTGTTACTGACAAAATATCTCATGGCTATCAGCCAATCAGATTAAAGAACCAGACAGAACAAACAAACAAACAAACAAACGAACGAAGGAAGGAAGGAACAAACGAGCGAAAGAACCAACGAACGAACCAACCAGCCAACCAACCAATCAACGAACGAACAAACGAACCAACCAACAAACGAGGCAACGAAAAAAAACAACCAACCAACTAACCAACCTACCAACCAATCTATCTATAATTATAATTTTATTAATAAGTGTAAAAAATAATAACATATGACCCCATTAAAGGAAAAACCTGAAAATTCTCTCATCATTGCTCCCTCTTTATTGTTACAAACCTGTTTGAGTTTCGTTTATCTTTTGAACACAAAATAGGATATTATCTGGAAACCTTTACCCATTAACTTCCATTGTTTTTATGGAAAATCCAATGGAAATAAAGTATTTTGAAAATATCTTCTGTAGTGTTTAACAGAATAAAAAAACCTCATATGACCCTTGAGTGTGAGTAAATAGTGAATACATTTTCATTTTTGGTTGAACTATCCCTTCAAAGTATTGCATGGAACAAGTTTCTTTCTTCCGCTTTGCAGTTTGTCATTACAGCATCTGACTTGTGCATTTCATCTCAGTGGCTGCAGGATGCAGAACTGATGCAGTGCTGACATGGCTGAGAGACACCCAAACTGTGTTTTCTACTTTAAGAAAGACTCATCTCTCTTTGAAGATGCAGACTTTTATCTTTTTCTCTCCTTGCGTGTCTTGCCTGTTGGCGTTATGTTCTCTGTGTCTGCCTGTCTCTGCTCCTCCACCGTACTGTGAGCCGTCAGGATGACATTTGATAATGTGTGTCCATCAAGCTGAGCGGCTGTGAGGAAACACACACACACACACTCACTCACACACTCGACAGCTCCTCTGTCTAACAGTCTTTTCACAGACAGACACAGTGTGAAACTGCAGTCACGACTCACTCGCTCAAACATGGCTCGGACCCAAACACCAGCAGAGCAAACTCAACACTGTCAACTGTCTTCAGACTACACATCTGCTGAACAAGAGCAAAAGCTTCTTGCTATGACTCAAACTTTAATGTTTTGCTACAAATTTTTTCTTCGTCTAGAATAAGACTGAATCACACTTTTATTATATTATATTATATTATATTATATTATATTATATTATATTATATTATATTATATTTTTTTTGTATTATATTTATTATATTATATTATATTATATTATATTATATTTGATTATATTTATTATATTATATTTGATTATATTTAATATATTATATTATATTATATTAAATTATATTTTATATTATATTATATTACATTTATGATATTATATTATATTTATTATATTATCTTTTAGTTATTATATTAAATTATATTTATTATATTATATTATATTTATTATATTATCTTTTAGCTATTATATTAAATTATATTTATTATATTATATTATATTATATTTATTATATTACCTTTTAATTATTATATTATATTATATTAAATAATTTTTATTATTTTATATTTATTATTTTATTTTATATTATATTATATTATACTTATTATATTATATTATATTATATTTTATTTATCATTTTATTTTAATTATTATATTATATTATATAAAATTATATTTATTATATTTTGTTTTACTTATATTATATTATTTTATATTCTATTATTTTATATTCTATTATTTTTATTTATTATATTATATTATATTATATTATATTATATTATATTATATTATATTATATTACATTATATTATATTATATATGCATTACTTTATTGATTAATTGACAGTTTTGTAAGCACCAGTAATGTAGCCCTCGCTTATTGCTGGAGAACACACCAAGTCATTCAACAAAACTACAAATCCCATCACGCCCTCCAGCACACACCAGCTTCAGATCTTCTCCTGATAACACACACAGCTGAAGCATATCATCATTGATTACATGTAGTTTTCATTTTTACAAACCATATTTATCATTGCAAAAAAAATGCTGGGTTATTGCAAATTTAAGTGGATTGAACATAAAACAATTAAGTTGTCCCCCCAAAAGCTCAAGAATTGGGTTCAGTAAACATGGCAGTTTGTTCACGTTTGCTGAAAAAATAATGTTTTGGTTTCTCCTTTTTTTTTTTTCGCGCTTCACTCTCGCGTTTGTCGTTTTCTTTCTGAATGTTTCACTCTCGCGTTTGTCAGCTTCTCACAGGATCGGGTTTCAAAGCTCGTAAAAAACTACGAGGCACAGGGTAAATCTGCTCTTCTTTTTGGCTTTGTGGCTGTGCATTAAGACGACAACAAGGTTTGCTTGAGCCCGGGTCGACCATGGCTTGTTATTATATGTATATATAATTCCACTGTAATCGCTCGGCTGTATATTTTAAACATGTCGGCTCTTTTGTTTACATTCTGGCTTGTTGAATAAGCGAATGACGTATCTCGATAAACCAATAGCGTTCAGCTGTGCATCTAGCTCCGCCTTTTGGTACCTTTTCTCCTGTTTGGTACCCTTTCGGAAGGGTGCTGAAAAAGTGGTACGGTATGGCTCAGTTCGGTATGCCTTTTGACAGTGGAAACGGCCATAAAAAATTAACCAAACCGAACCATACCACTCAGCGGAAACGGGCCATTTTATGGCTGTTTTCATTGTCAAAAGCTAACAAAAAGTGAACTGTACACTCAGAAATAAAGGTATGAGAGCAAGTATAACATCAGAGTTTTTAGGTGCATTTAAAGTTAACCCACAAGTATATAAAAGTCTCAGCACTCAATCCTAAATGCCAGGGAATAGAAGCATTCAAATTTGGCATGTCACTTTTCCTTTGTTCCATTTTAGTCTCTCCAGTCTTGTTTAGGGTGTTTGAAAATGTGCATAAGTTTGATAATCACACATTAACAAGTAAATTGTTGTTATATTAAAATTTTACAATTCATGGTCCTACCGATGCATTATTCATTAAGTCATTAAGAATGTATTAGTGCATATTAGTCATTCTCATTTGCATGATTAGTAAAAGGGAGGCAAATTGGAACATGTTTTTTTTTCTACCACACACACTTGCCGAGCACTTGGATATTTTAATCAAAGATTAATGTGCCTGAAACTGAGAGAGATTTTGAGAAGTGAGATGCTGCATGGTGTCTACCAATCCACACTATGGAACATCTAATTTACTGTACCTATCTGGAGTGTATTCGGATTACAGTCCTCAAGACTGACTATACTGAAGTGAGCAAACAGCCCGATAGTTTGTAGTAGTGGATGGTGAACTTGATTAAGGATTGTAACATTCATGAAACAAAATGTGTGAATTAGACATCTTTTTTGTTAATCTCATTACATGTGGCTGAAAGAAAGATAGCAGACTTTCATACATATTTAAAAATCCCTAAACCATATGGAAGGAAGGAAGGAAGAAAGGAAGGAAGAAAGGAAGAATATTCATTAGTTTTTTAAGGCAGGTTTATTTATTTTAAAAATAGAATTATATTATATTATGTTATAATATATTATATTATATTATGATAAAATATATCGATTAAATTATATTATTATGATATATTATATTATTTTTATTTATTATATTATGTTATATTATATTATATTTATTATATTTATTATATTATATGTATTAAAAGTATTATATTTATTGTTTTATATTAATTATATTCTATTATTTTTATTTATTATATTATATTATATTATATTATATTTTAATTATTATATTTATCATTTTGTATTATATTTATGATATGATATGATATTATATTTTATTTATTATATTATGTTATATTTTATATTATATTATATTAAATTATATTTATTATAATATATAATTTTTTTATTATATTATATTATATTTTATATTATATTATATTAAATTATATTTATTATATTATATAATTTTTTATTATATTATATTATTTTATATTATATTATATTTTATATTATATTATATGAAATTATATTTATTATATTATATAATTTTTTTATTATATTATGTTATATTATATTATATATGCATTACTTTATTGATTAACTGACTGTTTTGTGAGCACCAGTAATGTAGCCCTCGCTTATTGCTGAAAAACACTCCAACTCATTCACCCAAACTACAAATCCCATCATGCCCTCCAGTCATACACCAGTTTCAGATCATCAGAAATGTTAACATTAAGTATTATTTTTTTAAGTTGGTCAGGTTTACATTTGTGTTTAGTATGCAGATGGACTTGCATTTTATGTTTGTGGCTCTGTATTTACTTTACATGTTTATTGTATTTCTTTTTTTACATTTATATATTTGTTTTTGAACGTAAAGCCTAACCAGGGATGAGGACTGCAAATTAGCTTCATACCTATATCCTCTTTGTGCGCGGCATCGGTTGTCTCTGTATAACAGCGTCAAGTGTATTGTCCCTGTTAAATAAACAAACAAACAAATAAATAAATCAATAAAAACGGACCATATATACACCATTCAAACGCGCAAGTGTTGAGTATTGTTACACTGTAGTGAACTGAACTGGTGTGTTACTGCAAAGCACGATGGGACATGTAGTCCGGGTGAATGACAGGGAGTTTTCTCCATTGATCCACAAGGGTTACATCGCTAGTGAAAATTGTCTGACATTTTCTAATTATCTTTAAAAAAAAGAAGGAAACTAAAATTCATGCATACAGTATAATGTTTAGAAAAAAAATATTTTCCATCATTTTAAATAATAGTAGCAATTAAAAGTGATTTAAGCACTGCTCTCTCTTTTCTTTTTCTTTTTTTTGCTATTAAAAATGCAATTTCGAAACATTCCGACTCATTTATCTGAAATTATTGTAAATACACATTGACTTTATACAGCTTGGATAAATAAGAATCAAGCCCCCGACTCTTGGAGTTATGAATGATTGAACAGCAACAACGAGGAAACAAAACATGTCAGGGAGCCGTTATAGATTTGTTATGAAGGATTTCCATAATCAGCGGAGTAATTATGATTTGACCGGGGGAGATGTTTATTTTTCAGGCCGCTCAATGAGCACTATTGACTGCAGTGAGAGAGTGAAAGAAGAGCTCCTCCATCAATTACTGCAGGAGCTGTCCACGCTGATGGTGCTGAAATCTGATTGCCTGAGTGTGTGTTTATACAGTGCGAAAGGGATCCAATAAGGCTTATTCCTTGCTTTCTGTGTAGGCTAAATAAGAAGAAAATTGTGTAAAGCTTGACAAAATTAAGCACCACTGTACTGAGAGCTACAATTTGACGTTAGACACCACATGGCCAGATATTAGTTCATTTTTTGCAGTATAATTAACGATATATGTTAAAGGTAAATGCACTTATTTAATTTACATTAATTCAAATATTTAATCAGCCCATCGCATGGAAGTAACTCCGTTCATTTAGATCATGCAGATTAGTTTATGATAATGCTTGATTTGAACAACCCAATATGGGTGCATTGTGAATGCATGATCACACCCAAATGGGATGTGTGTAAATATTGAGGTTAGGGTCTGAAACAAGTAGATCTAGACTCTCCATAGATACCATAAGTGTTCAAAAGACACTTTTCTTCTAAATGATATGTTTTTATCTACATATAGCTGATAAGTAAAGTCAAATTAGATTCGTAGTATTTTAATAGACAAATATTGATTAACTATTGATAAAACAAATTACATTTTATGAATATTTATTGGTGCGGGAATGCAAAAATCTCACCCTTTTGCAAAAAAAAGCATATTTTTTATAAAGAATTTGTTCATTCATTCATTCTTTTTCTTTTCGGCTTAGTCTCTTTTTTAATCGGGGAACGCCACAGCGGAATGAACCGCCAACTTATCCAGCACATGTTTTACACAGCGGATGCCCTTCAAGCCGCAACTCATTCACACCATACACTATGGACAATTTTGCCTACCCAATTCACCTTTACCACATGTCTTTGGACTGTGGAAAAAACCGGAGCACACGCAAACTCCACACAGAAACGCCAACTGAACCAACCGAGGCTTGAATCAGCAAACTTCTTGCTGTGAGGCGACAGCACTACCTACTGTGCCACTGCGCCGCCTAAAAAATATGTTGTCTTTGAGATTTTTATCTGCTGAAGTAACAGAAATTGAGGCTACTGTAGAT
>NC_141038.1:48420000-48440000 GCF_052040795.2 Danio rerio | reverse complement strand
ACACACACACACACACACACACACACACACACACACACACACACACACACACACACACACAGACATTGAGGGGTTTCACTCAATCTCACAGGAGCCAGTTAGCACCAGCAGGAACAACGGATATGAAAGCTTTTTTGGATGCCATCTTTTGTTTGAGGATGCATTACTGAGCACTTTGTGTGTGATATGCTTTCCAATGCTAACCACAAAAATAAATAAATAAATAAATAAATAAACATACACCAGGACAAAACAGCCCTTTTTAAAAGAATCTAATTCAAAGATAAAAAATAAAAAATTAACCAGACTTAAAATGTAAATAAAAAGAAAAAGAAAAAAAATAAATTAAAATACTACTACTACAAATAATAATAATAATTTAAATAAATAAATAAATAATATTAAGGATTCACTGTTATTTGCAATTTTTTAAATTATTTCTAAATTTATTATCCCTAGTGATTTGAAATTGTATGAATATTTTAGTAATATTTTAAATAATTTTTAACAATAATAATATATTATTATTATTATTATTATTATTATTGTTATTATTATTATTATTATTATTATTGCTGTCGTTGATGATGTTAGTGTTGTTGTTGATGACAATGATTTATTAGTATTAATAATTCAATTATAACTAAATTATAAATATAAGATATATATTTTTATATTTGCATTAATTTATATATATAAACATTTAAATTGTTATCAGTATCACTAATAATAATTTCTACAACTTAACATACATCCTTTAATAATAAATTTAACAATAAATTATTAGTTCATTACAGTATATATATATATATATATATATATATATATATATATATATATATATATATATATATATATATATATATATATACACGTACATACATACATACATACATACATACATACACACACAAAACATTGTTTATTATTTAGTTGTTTATTTATATATATATATATATATATATATATATATATATATATATATATATATATATATATATATATATAAATATATATATATATATATATATATATATATATTTTCGTGTTGGTGGTATTTAAATTAATATTTCAGTACTGTAATAATAATAATAATAATAATAATAATAATAATAATAATAATAATAATAATAATAATAATAATAATAACAATAATAATAACAATAACAACAACAAAACATTATGTTTATTACTTTTGCTGTTCCTCTTTTTTTTTTTTTTTTTTTGGCGCTGGTGGTATATTAATTATTATTTCAATACATTATATAATAATACAATTATATATGTATATCTGTAATAACATGAAATAGAGATAAAAGATACAAAATAATGTATTTATGTGTCTCACATAGCACAGTACTAAGCCCTAGAAACACCCAGAACAAAAATCTGCAATTAAAAAAAAAAGTTTAAAAAAAAAAAAGAAAAAAAAGTTGAAATTTCTTCAATTTTATTTAAATTATTTACATTTATTTATTTATTTTTTTACATCTAATGAATTCTTTTTGTTAACTTTTTTATTTAAAGAACAACAGTATATAACTTTTTTAAATAAAAACATAGATGTCAAGGGAGGTATGTATAAACAAAATACAAATATACAAAATAGTCATTAAATAAATATATTCTTGTTTAACCCTGTAACTGTCCCAATTCCCAAAAAAATGTTTGGATTGCATTTCTTAACTCTTAATGTAGCTAGTTAAAACACTCAATGCATTTTTCCCAACACATCCCATCATTTCTAAAATATCAACCTCTACCAAATGGTGGATATGTCGCTTTATGATAAAAGTACTGGAATTTTATATGTATACTATAGAAGAATCAGAAATGATAAAGTGTAAGACCAATTTATTTTATGAATTTTATTTATTTATGAATACTTAATCACGTTTATTTTATTTGAGGTATGCCATAAAATATTTCAGATTGTCATTTAACATGTTTTTTTTTCCTTTTTTTTTTTTACAATAAAACCAAAATCAAGTGTAGTAATGCAACAGAATTATGTTTGTTTAATTTTATTGTGAACCAACAATGCTGTGTAGTGTAAACCATTATTTAAAACAGTCAAAATATGGTCAACCGTTTGGTAGAGCAGGCAGTCAAAGGGTTCTTAGATATTGGTAGTATATAAACACAAATCAGTTAACACAACCTTAAAACTTGCTTTCTTATTATTAATTCAATAAAAACTATTTAAAGAGGAAGGTACATAACATTATGCTTCAAAAGACGCAAGGATTTCAACCAGATAATTAGTCCCGGCATCTACCAGACTCCCAAAACTAACGAGCCAAACCATGACCCCTGCACCCCGGCTCGCTTTAAAGGGTTCAACTCTAAAAAACGAATCATATGCCAGTCAACCGCTTCAAGGAGTTTGTTCTTCAATTACTTGAGAGAAAAAGGAGGGAAAAGTCCTTCCACTAAGACACGGCTGAAAGCCCCATAAATTGACCTGCTAAAGCTAAGAAAGGCATCCGCTTCGTCCCTTTTTTCCATCAAACCCAAGGCATTTGCATAAGACACTCTGTTTGAACTTTTATAATTTGATCAGAGATGCATTTCAGGCCAACGGTGCTGAAAATTGAATCAAATTATGACAAAAGGATGACAGCAGCAGCAGCAGCCTCGGCCGAATCCCAGCGGGCCACTATCTGTTTTCAGAAGGGCTTTTCACACTGGGATCAACCCCGGGATATACCACTGCATTTTACCCCAGGTTATGAAAGTCTTGCTGAACACACTTAGCTGAACACACTTACCATTGCGATATAAAGTTAAGGTCACAAACGAAGCACTAACTCCACTAGAGGCCACTGTGTAAATTTTTGACTTTCTCAAATAAGTTATTGGGGCACGTTTGTGATTTGCAAGTCCTTCTCTCTTTGCATCTCAAATCTGAAACGACTGTTAATGAATACCCAGGATTAACATAGTTAACCCCATGTACAGCTGAAGTCAGAATTATTAACCCCCTTTGATTTTTTTTCTTTTATATATATATATATATATATATATATATATATATATATATATATATATATATATATATATATATATATATATATATATATATATATATATATATTTCCCAAATGATGTTTAACAGAGCAGGGAAATTTTCACAGTATGTCTGATAATATTTTTTCGTCTTGAAAAAGTCAGTTTTTTTTATTTTCAGCTAGAATAAAAGCAGTTTTTAATTGTTTAAACACCATTTTAAGGACAAAGTTATAAGCCTCTTTAATTTTAATTTTATTTTTTCTTGATAGTCTACAGAACAAACCATAGTTAACTTAAATAACTTACCTAATTACCCTAACCGTCCTAGTTAACCTAATTAACCTAGTTAAGCCTTTAAATGTCACTTTAGCTGTATAGAAATGTCTTGAAAAGTATCTATTCAAATATTATTTACTGTCATCATGGCAAAGATGAAATAAATCAGTTATTAGAAATAAGTTATTAAAACTATTTTGTTTAGAAATGTGTTGAAAAAAAAGCAACCCAGGCTCATTCTGAAAACTTAGTCCAGCGGACGTTTCTGGAGTCTGCGAAATACGTCCCGGGAGGTACGTAAGGCTGCATTTCATTTTTTTAAGCGAACGCTACGGGGCGGTGTGACGCCGTTCCCTTTCACGCTTGCCGGCTCACCGCTTACCTCCGTGTGGAGGGCTTTTCCGCCACAATCAGTTTGTTCGGTCAGCTCATCGTGTGCGTTGGCGGACTTCAGATGCAGAGAGGAGTAGTTGACAAAGGCGTCTGGGTTTGAGTCCGGGGAAGAGCGTTTCCAGAAATCAGGTAAGACAAGAACAGAATCCAAAAAATAAAGCGAGCGAGTTCATAACAGGGTGAGAACGTGGTAAAATCTGAAAAAGTGGTTAAAAAAAAATAAAAAATCAGACGAGGGCTTTTCTTTTTCTTGACGGCTTTTCTAAATTGTTGCTCGGGTTTAGGGAAGTGAGCGGGCGGGCAGGTCAATCGGTTAAACTGGTTGGGTTCAGGGAAGGAGGAGGGTGGATCAGCCGATTGGCCGGTCGCGCAGTCAATCATTCAGAACAGTGCGGGCGCGCACGGCACTCGCGAGAGACGTTCGAGATGGGAAAAAGCGCACACAGTGGCCTCTCGCGGATTCGCAAAAACAAATTCTGCACAAATACGTACCTCCCGGGACGTATTTCGCGGTCTATATAAACGTCCGCTAGACTACGTTTTCAGAATGAGCCTGGGTTGAAAAAAACCTGCTCTCCGTTAAACAGAAATTGGTGAAAAAATAAACAAGCGGTCTAATAATTCAGGGAGGGCCTAATAATTTTAACTTCAACTGTATATTATGAGCATTTTCAAACTTGATTGTAGATAACCCAGGATTCCGTTTATTCTGGGTTTAGGATGACCCAGGGTTAACAATTTCAAGCTCTAGAGAGTAGGGTTAACACAGTG
The DNA here is from genome assembly GCF_052040795.2 of Danio rerio. Taxonomy (NCBI): domain Eukaryota; kingdom Metazoa; phylum Chordata; class Actinopteri; order Cypriniformes; family Danionidae; genus Danio; species Danio rerio. Next base: position 48,435,548 of record NC_141038.1, on the reverse strand, counting down.
TGTCAAAAGATCTGCACTGTTTACGAGGCCAGGAACTGAGGAAAAGGCAGCATTATCACTATTTCCCCCCTTATTCTTCCACCTTCCAGAATGTGTTTTTTTTTCCTGTGGATGAAAAAGCAGAAGTGTGTTGTGCTAAAGTATGTACTCCAGGGCACTGAGAGCTTTCCATTAGGGGAGCATGAATCACAGTGCGCTTCCCTCCTCTTCGGCGCCCTTCAAAACAAAGTGATCTCCAGTAGACTCATGTGAAGCAGCTCCTGCAATCTCTCATTCTGTCAGAGACACCAGCACGGCCCTGGGACGGTCTTTACAGCTTGCATCTGCCACGCTTATCTGAGTTTTGCTGCCGAAGGCCTAAGCAATCCAATTCGGCATTGAAAGAGAGCACCATCAGGTATTAACACAGGGGGTCCCGACGGGGAGACTGGGATAAAAGTTCCTTTAACAACTAGCAATGGCTATAAAACACCTCAAAAGAGCATCTCCTGTTAGGAAGCCTCAGGGCTCAGAGACTGAACATGATTTATTTTGGATCTTTTTATGAAGGACTTTTTCTTACATGCACAGTAAACCTCAGGGAAGAGCAAGAGAAAGGTCAGAGCAGGTGAAAAGTCACAGCGGGTTTTTGGATTCACGTATTAGTTTTGAGGAAAATGGCCTCACTTTACAACTCTGTAAAAGAAGCTTTGAATCGTCAAATGTCTCCATGGATCCTATACAGATCCTAGAAAATAGCCACTTTTCATTTTCCATCAGGCTTAGTACACTATTTAACTACAGAAGAGTCAAGCTACAATTAGGAAAATTATCAGAAGTCTTTGAGCGAGATGCTAATGGTCTAATCTGATTCAATGATTTATGCTAAGCTAACTGTGCTTCCACCTGGCCCGGAGATTCTCTGAATGGATGCAAACATTATAAAAATCAACTGTTTAACTCTAGGGGGAGTTGTAAAGTGAGCCTATTTCAAAAGAAGCTGATTGTTCCATTAAGATTATAATCCAAACGGTTGTTTCTGGGCACTGTTCATCCAAATTGGGCATTTTCTCTCAAGGAGCCTTATTTTTATGCTTCCTGAACTCAAAACAATTTAGGACAAACTATTTCCCCTGGTGGATGGACGTATAGTCAGTAGGTCATTACTCAGCGGCGTCCAAACTTAGTCCTGGAGGGCTGGTGTCCAAAGTTTAGTTCCAACCCCAATCAGACATCAAGCCCTTACTAGGCTTTCTAAAAACATCTGTGTAGGTGTGTTAAGGCAAGTTGGAGCTAAAATCTGCAGGACACCGGCAGGACATTCCAGGGGTCCGTTCTTCGTACGTGGATTACTCAGATAGCTGGATTTGGATATTACCGATTTGACACGATCCAGGATCGTTTCGTTCTTCAAAGCTGACCCGAGAGTTGTTGTCGTAGCAACAGTTCTGCTAGCTTAAACCTGATCGGGAGCAGGTTCAATTCATATAAACAGGATTAGATCGGCTCAGTTCAAGCAAATATAATACAGAAAGTATGTACCGACCGAATTCTGATATTTTCTTACAGTGGTAGTTATATACACTTGGGAAAAGAGTAAATATTTTTTAAACTATATATATAAAGTTATAGTTATTAATAAAATAAATAAAGTTTATATATAAAAAGTATATATATATTAATAAAACTTATGCAATCTGCACTCTCGAAATGAAAGTACAAAGACTGCCACCTGGTGGTGCACAGAGAAAACTTATTGATATGAACTTTTTAGATCGCTTAGTACAAATTGTGTATAATAAACATGCACAATATGTGATTTTTTTTTAAAGCAATAATTCATTCATGCAGTCATGAACATGTTTTGATAGTTAATATGCCGGTGATTTGATGCTTCACAAAAGTTTGAGACGCCTTTACCAATATCAAAATGCTTTTGTAAACAACCAGTTATTCTTTACACCGATTAAAAAAACGGCGACTATAATAAAGAAAATCTTTTCTAAATGTGGAACTAAATACATTGAGATGCATTGAAATACATGATGAATACTCTTGACACATAAAAAGTGTAAAGCCTGCAGCTCACAACAAATGTTGAAGGTTATTGCGTGTCATATTTAACAAACCGTTCACTGCTAATTTGATGTAATTTTGCTCACATGGATTATTGAATATTAATCAGATGATGTCATTACGCTGCTGTGCCGTCAGCCAATCGTTTTATTGCTGATCATGATTTCGAGGATCGATAGATCTGTCCTTCACAACACACGCAGCGATCTCAGATCAGTTTATCCAGACATTCTAATCTGATTCGCAAACTTGTTTGAAGAACCAAATTAGCGAGAGATTAGTTATCGAGATGAAAAGATCCAGGATCTGCCAAATCATCTTAGATCAATTAAGCGAGGTACGAAGAACCGACCCCAGATGACTTTATTAATCAGTTATTTGAGACATTGCAGAGATGTATGGATGCATTCCTCCAAGCTCATGGGAGTCAGACACTATATTCATTCTTTTTCCATTGCACCATGACTTTATATTCTTTAATGTACAGTATTTCTGTTAGGTGAAAAGACTTTTTCACAAAGCAAAGTCGGACCTTACTATCCTAATTAAATCATTAAAAATTAAGGCATGATCATATTTTATTTTGGTAAAATAAACGTAATTTAGAAGCCTCCAGAAGTCAAGTTATTATTTGTTTTGCCTAAAACTTTGAAAGGCGACAAGACTTTTGTCAGGTGGTGTAGAATCAGGGGTGTTCCCACATGTTTTGATAACTTACATATTTATGTAACTACTGTCACAGTTGTCTTTTTTATTTACAAGATATAAATCTGCAATAACTGAGATGAATGAGACATACAACTCAACAATGTTTCTCATCAAAATCTTCCCAAAGCCAAATAATGTGAGATATGCTAATTTCATAGTTTTATATTAATACTGTAAGTAAAAGATACTGTCTGAGTTGCCTATTTTTACTTCTAAGAAACTGAAATGAAGCTGAAACTTAAATCACAAATAACTCCTAACCTCTTGAGCTTTGTGTGCAATAACATAGTTTTTTTTTCTCAGATGATTCATCATATTTATAGTCTTATTCTCAAGTTGCACACATGCAGATAACTTCTGGCCTGCTCGCATATTCATTTTTACATTGTTTGTAGCAACTTTTTCTTTTTATTGGCATTTTCTATCTTCCTTTTAAAGTAGTTCCTAAAAGCAGCATTAAAAAGTTTTCTTGAGTTTTGGAAGATGTATAAACTTCGTCTGCAATGCCCCAGATGATTTCCACAACAAACAAAATTGCAGATTCCAGTCATAAATATTGAATTTAACGTATAAAACAGCATTTATTAAATGTAATGAGCATTTCTGTTAAACTTATTTTTAAATTGATAACAGTGCATGATTCCAATTAATCGCACATGCTTTTTCATGATTAAATTTTCATTTAACAATTAAATAAAGAAAATTGCATATTAATTAGTCTTAAAAGGTTAAAGAACTTTTAAAAACGTCATTTATTATTTTTTATCAAAAATAATCTGGGTTATACTATAACTTGTTTGATTTAAATATATCAATGTTGTCTCAGTTTTGTCTGTTTGTATTTCTAAGATATAACCCTAAAATAAAAAATGTAAAAAAAACTGTAAAATCTAAATTAAAATTTATTTAAAATAAAATTGATAAGGCGGTTCATTCCGCTGTGGTGACCCCTGATTAATAATAGGACTAAGCCAAAAAGTAAATAAAATTGATGATTACATGATAAACAATTTGTACCATAGATGCATAATTCCATGCTGCAGTGAGCCAGTATGTGAACCCAAATTCATAATATTCTTAAGAACAACATTCACAAAAACAAAAATAAAATAAATAGTGTCATTCATTCTATTCACATTGATGCTATTTAGTTCAAGTTAGCATGTATGGAAGGACAAGCCCTGTAGAGTATCAATTTCCTTTGAGTGCTGGTAAGACATCTAGAAAATGTTTTATATATATATTAAGGGTGTCACGATCCTCCAAATCCTCGATTCGATTACATTTTCGATTCTAAAGGCACGATTCGATTCGATTTTCGATTATGAATAATTAATTAATTAATGACCCATTAATTATTTGTAGCCTACCGTTTAAACTACCTGACCTGCATGGTCTTTGTTTTACCCATAAACAAATCATACAGTAAATGAATAAAGGCAAGATACACACATAATTACCACCTGTCAATCACTTTTTCTGCGGGACTCGTGAATAGGCAGTGATCTGTGTCGTTATAATGGCGTCAGTAAAAAAGACGCACAACCAACAGGAACCAGCCAACAGTATCTGAGGTGTTCCCTAAATGACTAAGTACAAGTGAGTGAAAGACTGCTGTCTCAAGCTCATATGGCTGTGTGTGCGTCTGTGTCTGTGTGGTCACGTGATGTGCATTGTCAGAGGTAGAGAGGAAGGAGGGCTGCTCAGAAATGCTACACGCCACTGTGGATGTCAAATCGTTGTCGTTCTAAAATGCCATTTAAAAACAAAGACAGTGTAAACAGGGCCTGAGTGTGAACTTTTCGTGAGCGGATTTGCAACAGGGGCGGGTGGAGGATCGCTATGCCGGTGTTGTCTATCGGCTGAATCGTACGTAATACGTACATAGCAGAGCTTGCAAAACTGTGTTTTTTTTTTTTGTCGACAACACAAATGTTGTCAACATAACTCACTGGAAATCCAAAATGCTTACACACCGGCGACTTTATTGAAAGAGGAGAGGATTTAAGTTCTGTCGACGGGTCTCCTGCTTCTGCAGTTTAATAAGCACTTCAACAAGCCTGTTTTTTTCCCGCTTGGCAAGCCAAGCTGACGTGAGGGGGCGTGGCAGCATCGAAGATTCTATTTTTTGATTCGATAATCGAAATTGAGCATAAATTTCGATCGATTTCGATTAAAAATCGGAATCGTGACACCCCTAATATATATATATATATATATATATATATATATATATATATATATATATATATATATATATATATATAATATGTGTATCCCTCATAGGTTGATCTTGCATTACCAGCACTAACCCACACCCTGAACCAGCATGGAAATCTACACCAGTGTAAGCTGCATTTATCAGCAGGGTTTGCGGCCCCCTCTCTCAGGAGTCCTTTATTGTTTCTCAGCCTCCTCGAAGCCAAGGGCAGCCGTGGGTTGTGGTCTGCACAACCTCCACACACACACACACACACACGATAATTCTCTAGCAACCTGCCTACACACTCCAGAAACATCAGCGTCAGTCATCTTCCACAATCTCTGAGCCTTTCTGATGAAGCAAACACCACATTTCAGAGAGGCGGTCAAGCTAATACATCAACATTTCACTGTCCTGAAAGCGGATGTAACATGAACTCCCGATGCTACAGCAGATTCTCTAAAGAGTCTGGTGGCAAAGCACCCAAAAGCCATTATCACAGATAAAACTAAATAATGCGTAACAATCAATATTTCACGAGCTCGGCTAATGCACCCACTTAAATGTTCCAGTTACAAATGCCATGATGTTTGTTTGTGGATATGAAAGTATATAAGTGTGCATCTCTGCCCTTTGGATGCAGAAAACATAACATTTAAGTGAGTTGTTTAGGGCTTTAGCATTGCAGTGATTTGTTTCCCTGACAACCACTTAAGGAAGGACGACGGCAGGCTTGATTCCAAGCAAATAAACTGGAGCTTTATTGAACGTTTGCTGTATAACATGGTATTGCTTTTTTTTAACACCTCGTTTGTAGGTGTTAAGGACCTCTCGCATGACTCATGTCCGAGTTTCGACACACGTGACTCTCACATTGAAAAGCTTTGAGGATCATAACAGACAAGTTGATCCACACTGATGTACAGTTAAAGTCAGAAATATTAGCCCCCCTGAATTATTTGCCTCCAGTTAATTTTTTTCGCAATTTCTGTTTAACGGAGAGCAGATTTTTCTCAACACATTTCTAAACATAAAAGTTTTAATAACTAATTTCTCATACCTGATTTATTTTATCTTTGCCATGAAGACAGTAAATAATATTTGACTAGATATTTTTCAAGACACTTCTATACAGCTTAAATTCTATACAAATTAAATTAGGTTAATTAGGTTAACTAGGCAGGTTGGGTTAATTAAGCAAGGGTTAATAATTTTGACCTTAAATGTCTTTTAAAAAATTAAAAACTGCTTTTATTCTAGCCAAAATAAAAAAAAAAAATTTTCTCTAGAAAAAAAAAATATTATCAGACATGCTGTGAAAATTTTCTTGTTCTGTTAAACATCATTTGGGAAAAATTTAAAAAAGCAAAAAAAAAAGCAAAGGGGACTAAAAATTCTGACTTCAACTGTACAACTGAACTGCTAAGATAAAGATTTATAAACACTAACTTTTCCAAATGTCTCCTAGAGTTTAAAAAAATGTTGAGTTTCATAATTTTTTTTAATCCGTTCAGTCGATCTCTGAGACTTGTAGAAGAAGTGTTAGCTTAGCTTAGCTTAAATCATTGAATCTGATTAGACCATTAGCATCTTGCTCAAATGCATATTTTGAACCGCAAATCACAGTGTGCACTGAACCATGGGAGGACAACGGGACGATGTGATTTTTTTTGCACTCCGTGGAGGCGACCACACTCTGCTGTGCATCATGTGGTCCTTCGCCTCCAAGTCGTGCATTAAAATCCTTTAACGCACGACAAGCTGTTGATTATCCCCTACATATTGTCTGGGTTGGTGTTGTATATTACATTACAAAAACCAATAAACCGCCAGTACATGTTATATTACAGACTTATTTCTCTATATATTATTTCTTATATACTATTTCAAACTACTAAAATGTCAATATTAGTGACTTTGTTAAACTGTAGAGTTGAGTTTTCTCTAAAATTCAGCAGCTTTACAGACTTCAATTCATTTTCATTGCAAAATCAGTGCTTACACAGACAAGTTATCAATTAATAAAGACTTATGTGTGCATTATGACTTTAAAACTAAGGATTGTGGACTATAAAATAAATGTAAAATAGCATAGTTGTTATTTTTATCTCAGAATTTCTTTCTTAAGCAGTTTTGGTTGGGTTTGTGATACATTCATGACGCATGGCAGTAAAATATTGCCACAGTCATAATTATATATTGGAGAAAATTGAATGTGCTTTTTACTGCCACTCACTGTACATTTCACATGCAAGAAGTAACTTAATGTCATTTTGCAAAAAAATGTTGCCTGAGGCATGTATTTTTCATGTGCCTGGGTTGAAAATATCCCATGAAATAAGCCACCAAAACATAAAAGAAATAAAAATAATGACAACGTGTTTGTCTTTTTTAGTCACAGGTGCCATTTCACAGAGAGACAGAGACTGGCTTTTCTAACATTTCTGCAGATTGACACAATAGCGCAGAGCTGATCGTCTCAATAATGCAAGGAAAAACAGCTAAATAATTCCATTGTCATGAAGACAAAAAACACATTTGATATTCAAAAAAATAATAATGCACACCACCACAAAACCTCAGTGGCTGGAATACTCCAGCCACAATTGGCAGTGTGCGCCTTATTGTATCGTACTGTATGCTCACTCCAACACCTCCCACGTAATCATGCAAATTGTCCAGTAATCTTTGGCCATGCTTCAAAAAAAAAGTCAAAGTTGAAACATCTCAACCTCTCAGTGCTAGGTCGTGCACACAGCATGGTACGGGGATTTGGAAAACCTGCTGCTTTACAAGGCGATATCAAAGGAAACAATGCGAAAAGGCCTTTCAAATGGTTAAAAAAAAGAGAATAAATCTCCTCTGATGACTCACCAGAATGCGTCCTGGAAGATCTATGAGGCAGAGGAGACGTGCCTGCTGACCCAGACTGAGTAATCACTGAGAAACCTTCACTCTCAACCTCTCTGAAGCCTGGAACAAAACAGAATAAAGGCTGTTAATACAGATTTTAACTACATTAAATAGGCATGCAGTTACCGATACATTCACTGTATAAACAAATGCAGAGTTCTACATAATGGTGGAAAGAGTACTGAAATATCATACTAGAGTAAAAATACCATTACTTGCCCCAAAATGTAGTGCAAATAGAGTAAAGGTATTAGTTGTAAGTATTAGTATGAGTAAAAAGTAGCCCTTTTAAAAGTACTCGAGTAGTGAGTATATGCAGTGAAAGTCTGATGCATCTACATTCAATGTGTGCATATGTGTGTGAAAACGTAACATTCTGTAGTCCATTTAGTTATTGTTTAAGGCCAACTGGCAATTTCCTGTCATCATACAGTAAACATCCTTCACATTTCCATCAGTGTCATTGCATGTTAAGATTTTGGACATCTTCTTGGATACTTTTTAGAACGGTTTAACCAGGCTCGGATTGGCTAATCGGGAGGACCGGGAGAATTCCCGGTGGGCCGGTCCGTTTTTTGGCCACGAGGGCCGGTGTCCCTAGCTCCAAATCTGTTGCAGTCACACTTTTTAAATTAATTTATTTATTTACTTGACCACAGTCTTCTCATTCATTATTTCAGCGCAGCTCTGCTCTTTTTATATATAACCAGCCTGCAGGTTAATGATGATATAACTTAGATGAGTCACTCTTCAATATACAACTGTTGTGGTCCAGTGGATAGCACGTTTTTTTTTATTTTTTTTTTTTATTGTTAAGACATATAATACTGTTAGGGTTGTTGAACATTTGAAGTTATAAAGCAGCTGTTTTCTCAAAAAAAGACGTGATAGTGTAATTAGAAATTTTATTGGAAATGACCTTATTTTAATATAGTCAGTCGTGAACTGAGGTGGGCCGGTCTGAGGCTTGACTCTCCAGGGCTGAAAAGGAGTCCCACTCCGGCCCTGGGTTTAACGCATTTATTAAGTGCTCATGTCTTGAGGTTGTTCACTAGGATGCGATTTAGTTTCTATGTGCGATTTGATTGGACTGGAATCACAGGACTGATTTTTAAACTCAGATTTTAAAACCCTTTCGGGGATAGGCATGGGCTGGTATAGGATTCTGATGGTATGATAACCTTGGATTGAAATATCTCTATTATTGTATTGTGATCACTGCTCTAAAATGAGTTATTTTTAAATGTCTGGGTAAAAAAGAATCTCTTTTTTCCCTTTGAACACAGTTTATTTTATTTTGAGAAACATTTAAAATATGTTAGAGCAGTAAAGATGTCAGGCTAAATAAATCATTGACTTCTGCGGTCTTCATTAGTTTCAAAAACACAGATTTCTTTACAACTTTGGATATCTTTTTTGCTGGAGATACTGCTGTCGTAAAAAAATGCTGAAAACACATTACAAAATCGTACATATTCCGTAGGAACAGTATAACCAATTTTTTTGCGGTTTTAAACCCTTGACTTTGAGTTATGGGTAAGGACACTTTCATTTTGAGGGGGGAAAGCCTCCCTCTGATGGAAGGAACTTCAGACAAACACAGAGCACCCAAAACACTGCAGTGCTTTAAATCTTCTCCATAAATAAAACTTGTATCAGAGTTGCAGCAATGTTTTATCAGCTTGACATCCTCTGAGAAAACATTGATAGTCGCCTAGCAATCTAGGTAGAACCACACCCCCCAACCCCCTGGGTCATGGTAAAAATTTCAATCGTTGACCGGTCCGTGGTAATAAAAAGGTTGGGGACCAATGCTTTGCACTGTACGCACTGGGTTCCACACAGCTTATTCATGTTGTCCCAACACAAATCGATTAAGTTAACACATTAAATTACATTGAACATAAAACGATTAAGTTGCCGCCCAAAAATTTCAAGAATTATAAGCTCATTTTAAACAATTAGTTTGAACAAGCAGCAAAAACATGTTTTTTGAGTGGACAAATATCAAAAGTGTGCTTATGCATTATGATTGATGAACAAAAAAACACAGAAAACATAAGAGAGAACAGAATGGAGATATCAGAGAGTAACGATGTCTGTAAACGCATCTAATTAAAAGAGTGTTCGACATAAACTCAGTATTCAGTACAGCTGGTGTAAGTGAGCTGATAAATGAAGCACATGGAATGGATCGAGGGCACATTTTTTGAAGCGCACATTTCTTTACAACAGACAGCAATGGGAATTTTGTTGTTTGATTAGATATATCAGTAGTAAAGAAAGTAAATCATATGACCCACATTTAGCAGTATTATGTGATGTTAGGAGAGAGTATTGTTGTATTATTCATTCATTTTCTTTTCGGCTTAGTCCCTTTATTAATCAGGGTTTGCCACAGCGGAATGAACCGCCAACTTTTCCAGCATATGTTTTACGCAGCGGATGCCCTTCCAGCTGCAACCCAGTATTGGGAAACACCCATACACTCTCATTCGCGCACACATTCACTATGGACAATTTAGCTTACCCAATATATAAAACTGAAGTTATAGTTACTACGGCTACAGTGCTTCACGTTTTCTTTGTGAATTTCCAACTAAAACTGGACAAAAGGTGGATTGGATTACTTGTTGGTGAAAATTGATCACACTGGATCAGTATGTCGTGTGGCGCAGAGTGGTCGTCCACACAATGTCCATACTGTTGAAATTATCACCACTGTCGAAGACGATACAGAGCCAAGAGGACGCACCACGCACCCTTCGCACTGTCTAACAGATTGCACAGGAGTCTGGCAATTAATGACTCCGATATATAAACGTTTCTTTTTTCTGTGCATGCTAATTTAGTTTACATGTAAATTAAATGTAAGCGTTCTGTCAATATTTGGGTTATCATTGTTTAACAAGGTAATATGGTGATATAAATCGGGTGAGGTGAAAAACGTAAACATATCATATAATTTCATCTATTTGCCACCTAATTGCAAAATATAATTAAAGTTGGAGGTATTTTGACAAATATTTCTATATATATATATATATATATATATATATATATATATATATATATATATATATATATATATATATATGTAGTTGAAGTCAGAATTATTAGCCCCCCTAAATTATTAGACCGCTTGTTTATTTTTTCCCCAATTTCTGTTTAATGGAGAGAAGATTTTTTTCAACACATTTCTAAACATAATAATTTTAACAACTCTTTCTAATAACTGATTTATTTTATCTTTACCTTGATGACTGCAAAAAATATTTAACTAGATATTTTTCAAGACACTTCTATACAGCTTAAAGTGACATTTAAAGGCTTAACTAGGATAATTAAGTTAACTAGGCAGGTTAGGGTAATTAGGCAAGTTATTGTATAACAATGGTTTGTTCTGTAGATTATCGAGAAAAAATATAGCTTAAAGGGGCTAATAATTGTCCCTAAAATGGTTCATAAAAAATTCAAAACTGCTTTTATTCTAGTCGAAATAAAACAAATAAGACTTTCTCCAGAAGAAAAAATATTATCAGACATACTGTAAAAATGTCCTTGCTCTGTTTAACATCATTTGGAAAATATTTTAAAAAGAAGAAAAAAATCGAAAGGGGCTATTAATTCTGACTATATATATTTTCCAAATTACGTTTAACAGAGCAAGGAAATTTTCACAGTATGTCTGATAATATTTTTAGTTTTATTTGGTTTATTTTGGCTAGAATAAAAGTTAATATTTTAAAAACTATTCAAATGTCAAAATTATTAACCCTTTAAGCTATATATTATGCCAAATCTTTATGGATAATCACAGAATACATTGGAAAGTTTCTTTGATACAGCATGTTTTGAAAGCTTAAACTGAGTTCACCACAAGTATTAAGGTCTCAATCTTCATTTAGGCACCTCTGTATCTCTGTATGTTATGGTATAAATTGTAACAAGTTATTCACTGTAGTTTACTAACATAGTGTTCAAAAGTTAAGTGTACACTTTTAAAAGCATGGCTTAATGCAGTGCTTCGCTATTTAAACGAAACGTACAAACAAAGACAGAGTAATTAAACTCAACAAGCAATTTTACTTTTACATAACTTAATAAGCAAATCTGTCTGATCTTAAAGGAATAGTTCACCAAAAGATTTACAATTTCTCACTGTTTACTCACCCAAGAGTAAGCCAATAGTTTATTTCTTCTGTTCAGAGAGTATTTGGAAGAAAGCAAAAACCTGTAACCCAGGGGTGTCAAACTCAATTCCTGGAGGGCCGAAGCCCTGCTCAGTTTAGTTCCAACCCTGCTCCAACACACTTACCTGTAGGTTTCAAACAAGCCTGAAGGACTCAATTAGTTTGATCAGGTGTGTTTAATTAGGGTTGGAACTAAACTGTGCAGAGCTGCGGCCCTTTTGGAACTGAGTTTGACACTTGTGCTGTAACCATTGAAAACAAAATACTATGGAAGTCAATGGTTACAGATTTTTTAACATGTTTCAAAATATCTTCTTTTGGGATTTTGGGATTAATTCCAAATAAAAAAACTACCATAAAAACTTTTTAAAAAGCATTTTTACAAATCCAAAAAGGAGTGTTTGGCTTTACAGTATCAGAACAATACCTCGATAAGAAAACGGTGAGTCAGATTTATCTTTGGCTGAATAACATCTTTAAAAATATTACATAAAACAAGGTGCAAAGTTGAACTCGCTGCATCCACTCCCGCACACACCTACAGTACTTATGATTTGCTGCTAAAAACAAAACTTGGCACTTATGAAGTGGGTTAACAAATCAAGAGAAACGTTCCAAGCACTTAAATTTCCTTCAAAGTGCTTGAGATTGTTTGGATGCGACTTAACAAGTAAAGTCATGGATATTGATTGAGGCTGACTAAAGGAAAGGTCAAGCGCAGGGCCGTGCGGTGAGCCAATCATAAGCAGATCCAGCATCTGTGCTCCGCGGGATGGCATCATTTCAGCACGCAGCTCTGACTCACACGTTTGTTTGGCTGTAAATTAAACGTGCTTTATTTCTCACTGTTCCTCTCCAGGCAGGGACATATTGTGTCCTCCTACCTCCAACGAGAGCCTGTTGAACTGAGGATAGCACATCTCTAAGCTCCAGCTGAGAAAGCGTGAGCTGTGTGCAGGCCAGAGATGTTATAAAGAGGAGACGGGCCAATGCTAGAAGAATGAAGAGGGGATTTGCAGGAGTGGGGGATTAATGCCGTCTATAGTCTAGGTTGGTTAGTGTTGATTTAGCTCTGGCTAAATGCTACAGTGCTCAACATGTATAAGTACACCCCTTACAAATCTCTCATTTAAATTAATATTTTCTTTAGGAAGCTTTAGAATATTATATTTGTGCATACACATTCGATTAAGCAGTCTTGAAGCCAAATCTGGAGCTAATCTAACAAAATAACTTATGATGACGGTCCAAAACACCCAAATTTATATGTAAGGGAAATTTAATAAATACAAGTTTTAGTTTTATTTTTAAAGAGCAAATTTCAAGAGAAACACAAAATGTATAAAATTTCGTTGATATTTTGTGGTTTGTAATTTAGTTTTTCCAATATTTTGTGTGAATTTCAATGCATTGTCTTTCTATGTCTACACTGTTAAAAATTATTCTTATAAAATTAGTCAGTCATGACAAGATGTTCTCAGCTAATTGTAACTTATCTAAGTTAATCATGTTCTAACTTAATTTTATAAGTTACACAAGCTGCTTGATATAATATGAGTTCAAAGGAGTCATAAGTATGGCCAGACAGAATCTGCAAACATGTTTTGCTTTTTCTGCAGAATATTTGGTAAAAAATCTGAGGATTTATGCAGAATGATTTTGGGAGTATCATCACTACAAACTTAAAATTCATTCATTCATTCATTCATTCATTCGTTCATTCATTCATTCATTCATTCATTCATTCATTCATTTTCTTGTCGGCTCAGTCCCTTTACCGCATGTCTTTAGACTGTGGGGGAAACCGGAGCACCCGGAGGAAACCCACGCCAACGCAGGGAGAACATGCAAACTCCACACAGAAACGCCAACTGAGCCGAGGCGAATTTGCCCGCACAAATTTAATATATAAAATAAAATAACATTTTTTTTTTTACTTGTATTTAATGTTTACAATGCAAATCCAATTAGATCCACTTATTTGGTAAACAAAGCAAATCTCTCATATAATATCTCTACTAAAAGACAGAAAATACAAGCTGTATTGTAAATAAAAAATATGAACATTTTAATATTGATATTATTATATCACAATAATATTACTGAAATTAATTTAAAAACTGAATAAATATAAAGTTACACACATTTGCACAAGTAAATATAAACTTAACGATAAGCGAATAATCTGCAGGAATCTGCAGATTTCTGTGTGCTCAGATTCTGTGTGGGTCTACTCATAAAGTTCATTTGATTCAGCTTAAAAATGTAAGGCTTTTAAGGCTTTTCAATTTAAGGATGTTAAAAGACTAAAACATTATTTTAATAAATATAACTGTTTAATAAATCTGTTTTGTTCAAATTCACCAAAATTAATGACCTATATTCCCTGGGAAAAAAAGTCTTTTTTTACAGTCTTTATTGATTTTGGTAGCTTTTAACATGTACAACAGAAATTAAAAACAAACATACCAAATATAATAATAATAAATAAAAAATAAAACTATAAAAAAAATAGAAAACAGTCGATGCAGTGGTGCAGTAGTTAGTGCTGTCGGCTCACAGCAAAAAGGTCGCTGGTTCGAGCCTCAGCTGGGTCAGTTGGCGTTTCTGTGTGGAGTTTGCATGTTCTCCCTGCGTTCGTGTGCGTTTCCAAAAACATGCGGTACAGGTGAATTGGATAGGCTAAATTGTCCGTAGTGTATGAATGTGTGTGAATGAGTGTGTGTGGATGTTTCCTAGAGCTGGGTTGTGACTGGAAGGGCATCCGCTGCGTGAAAACGTGCTGGATATGTTGGTGGTTCATTTCGTTGTGGCGACCCCGGATTATTAAAGGGACTAAGCCGAAAAGAAAATTAATAAATTAAAAATAGAAAATAAATCAAAAAAATTATTTTATATATACAGATGAATCAGAATTATTAACCCCTTAAATTATTAGCCCCCTGTTTATTTCCCCTATTTCTATTTAACGGAGTGAAGAGTTTTTCAACACATTTCTAAACATAATAGTTTTAATAACTCATTTCTAATAACTGATTTATTTTATTTTTGCCGTGATGACAGTAAATAATATTTGACTAGATATTTGACAAGACACTTTTATACAGCTTAACGTGACACTTAAAGGCTTAACTAGGTTAATTAGGTTAACTAGGTAGGTAAGGGTAATTAGGCAAGTTATTGTATAATGATGGTTTGTTCTGTAGATTATCGAAAATATATAGCTTAAAGGGGCTAATAATATAGACCTTAAAATTTTTTTTTAATTTTTTTTTTTTATTAAAAGCTGCTTTTATTCAAGCCTAAATAAAACAAATAGGAGTTTCTCCAGAAGAAAAATACAGTGAAAATGTCCTTGCTCTGTTAAACATCATTTGGCAAATATTTTTAAAATGATAAAAAAAAACTCAGCAGAATGAACACCAGAATATACCACCAACTTATCCAGCACGTTTTTTACACAGCGGATTCCCTTC